>NC_092434.1:12488502-12788502 GCF_036169615.1 Heliangelus exortis
TGACCATTGCATCTAAAAATTCCACAAAAACTATGAATATTCCTTTTATAGTGAAGAGCTAGATGGCAATGCTCAAAAAGGACTGGAACTATAAAATCAATAATTGCTGCGAGGACAGGTTCGTGACATACTACACATAAAAAGCCTGACGGAGTAGTGTAGAAGTGAACCAGGAGAAGTTATCGCCCCTTTGGATTATAGACATCCTCTCATTTTGCCTTTCCTCTATCACTTAACATTTCCTACCCTTCATTCACAACCTTCTATGTCAGCAAGTATAATACTTCCTGTTCTGAATTCATGTGATTCTTCTTTTAAAATGGCTGCCTATGCTACAGAAGGATCACAGAACCCTGATGCCAAGAATAGCTGCAACAGCAGAGTCTTACATTTAGGCTGCCAGATTCCACTTAGGCAGTTATGTTGTTTTGGGATACTGAGTTAATATATTTGTATGGGATTGGGCCATATAAATAGGGCAAGTAATTTAGGACTAGCTCGGGGATGTCTAATAAGGGCTGTGTTCCTTGTTTGAGGGTTATCCTGCATTAAGGTGACTAATGATACTTTTTTAAAAGAGAAGGATAGGGATCCCAAGAGTCTTTGTTTCTCTCACCCCATCCTTTGCTCTCTGCTGTTGCAGATCATATATAATGGAGATGAGCTTCCTGTTGAGTGTTGTTGCAGGGAACACTCCCCTAGCTCAGAGTCCAAGCGCAGGAATTCTGGATCTTCTATTCTGTGCTTCTGCTGAAGTGGTGAAAATTAGTATGTTCTCTTTGTTGGGACTTAACTGAGTAGCATGGGGAAGATAAAGAGAGGCTGGAGATAAAAATGGCATCATTACATTTTTTTTCAGGGTGGTCTTAATTCTATGCAAACTGCACAACAGCTTTTGTAATTGGGGTTAGGCATCTCTGTAGAGTGCTGTGTTGTACTGTGTGGATGTACCAGCTCCAGGTAGTCTTGCCTCCAGAGTTTTGGTGCACAGGTATGTCTGCTGTCAATACTAAGGTCACTGAAATTAAGTCTTATTATGGGTCACACCCCAAAGACAGCTTCTTTTATTAAATGTGTTGTTTAATGTCTTCTTAGGCATCTTAATCCAAGCCATGTAATATGTTATTGTACTTATTATATGGCTGTCTTCACTGTCTTGGAGCTGACTAGGTCATGTTATTTACTTGTTTTCTTGTTTGTGTTTTCATTTGCTCTCATTTTTTGTGCAAGTGAAATGGAATCTGCCAAGTCCAGATATTGATCTGTCAGCAGGACAAGGACCTACATTTTCCTCATACAATGTAAATCTTAATTAAAAAAACATTTCCAGAGCCTGCTGCAGTTTGTAACATTCTTAATGACATTAGATATGTTAAAAATAACAGATTTTAACAGTTTGACTGAATAATGTGTTTAAGTCTCCTAAATCCCATCTGCAGGAGAACTGAGAGATTGTTCCTTTGTCAGTAGTGCAAGACTTGATATAGTGGTCTGGATTGTATGATAGGTTTCTACTCTTTGGCTCATTTTTTGAAAAAACACTGTTGAAACCTGTGTTTTAGGCACAGAAAATGAGACTAATTTTCTGGAAGTGCCTTCTTAAAAATAAGCATTTGGTTTACTCTGTATTTCTATTTTGAACAAATTCAGCTGGATCAGCATGTCTCATTCTTGTCATGGTCTCATGGTATCTTTAACTCTGTTTTTTAAAATTAGTTTTAATATGCTTTGTGGACATGTAGCTTCTTGGAGTTAAATACTGATCTTTTTTTTTTTACCCCTGGTATATTCCCCTTCAGGTGTCTCAGGGTTGTTTTCTGATTTAGCTGCTCTGTGTTGTAGCTCATACCCTCATCACAAGTACAGTATTCCTCCTGCTGGAGAAAAGAAAGTAATCAGGCGCAGAGGACAAAGAAAGGATTCTTTTCTGAAATGGTGGATGGAGAGACATCTACCTTTCCAACCCTTAGACAGAAAAAGAGGGCATGTGTTACACAGTGTTATCACTAGGATGTATTCTTAGGCTTGTCCCTTATCAAGCAGGTATACTGACTGATGTTCAACCATCTTTCCTATTGCTGATTAAAAGCCTACAGTTCCTGTTACTTGCATGTTTTTTTGCTGTTTATATATGCCCCTCTTCCCTTCTAAATACTGTAGACACCCTAGTCCCTTCATGCCTGAGGTTATTACTTCACCCTATTTATTATGGTGTTAGATAATTTCTCTAGGTTTTGTTTTTGCTTTTTTCTCTCTCTGTATTTTGTGGTGTTACCCTCTTTCTTCTCATGGAAACCAAACGAATGGGAACTTGGTATAGAAACTTGTCTCAGAAGCACCTTCTTTCTCTTACCCGTTATGTCTTAAACACCTTGCAGTATTCTTGTCAGCTCTGCGCTTCTTTTGTTTGTCAAATCTTTTCATCTCAAACAAAATTCTTTAATGTTTTTTTAAGGTCCCATTTTTGATGGTTTGCTCTGGAGTTGTAAAAATGCCATGTTTAATATTTATAGGTTCATTAATTAATTAGTTGGGAAATGCTGTATAAGGATTAGTGCACCTATTAGGAAGAGGAGATTCTGCCCTCCCATGAATGTATTTTGTTTAAGTGTGTACTTGTCACAGAGCGTGCTGGTTTGAGTTTGCCACCAGGTACTGTGTGTTGCATGGATTCTGTCTTCTCCTGTGTGAAATGAACTTAGATTTTCTTTTTATTCTTATGCAGAATAAGAAAGGTTTTCACTCTCTAAGTATGTGATCTTCACTGCATCACTAATGATAACTTGTCAGGCTTTTTGCTTCAGCTCCACTATTGGCCAAACAGAAGAGCTATGATCTGGTTTTAGTGTACTCAATGGGTTTGTGGCTTGGTTTTGTGTTAACTCAAGTTGTAAGCTGAATTTCTTTTTTGGTATGAAATCATTCAACTTGCAGCTTAGTAAAGGCAACCATGTTTAATCTAATACCTTTTTACTTCAATCTCCCTTTACAATACAGTAAACATATAAAAGGTCTGCACTTGTTCTTCCCCATTCTAAAATATGGGAGTGGGATGAGGGCTGGAGTACTGCAGCTATCGGAAGTTATGTTAAGCTCAAAATACCTGACATGAGCTGTAAGTAAAGAGAGACCAGTTGCATAGCATGTGAATTGATAAGAGCCTGTAGTTCCACTTGCTTGGAGTTCATGTTTTGGGGTTCTTTCTCTTGAACATCAGTGCCACAGAATTTTGTGGCTATAAAGCAAAATGACTGTGTCTCTAGCTGAGATCCAAGCAATCTGTGGATTCTTTTCCCACTTGAAACATTAGCATTACTTTTCTCATCTGTTAAAGAGGGACAGTGAGCTTGTAAACTTAAAAAGCATGTAATGAGCATTAATGTTTATATGCTATGGAAAAGCGAACTCTTCCATTTATTTCTGGATAAATTTAACACCCATGCTCTTCTTAGTATGATTTGGTTTTGCATCTCTCATAACGTTGAGGACAGAGTTTTAGTGAAACTTAAATTGTAGAAAAACATTGAGATCACAAAATCTATCTTTTTGCAGCCATTTTTCCTGTTCCACTTGAATTTGTCTATCTAATTTGTTGAATTAGTTACAATGACTTAGATCAAAAGAGACTGATGAAGGTTTGTTAAATCTGTGTTGCACTAGGAAACCTCTGGGTTTTCTGTGCCCCCTCTTATTTGCAGATGGTGACCATACTTACTTCTAACTACAGGATTTCTCCATACTATGTAGTATCTAGGCTTGGTTTTGACCATTAACTCAGGATGAGAGCTGCTGGTGTACCATCTATTTTAGAAGGCTTCAATGCTTTATATGCTTTTTTTTTTTCTGTAGTCGTCTGATTTTCTATAACAGCAATGAAATTTCAGGTCATTTGACTGGTGTCTTTTTTTTTTTTCCCCCCAAGTTATTGCCCACAAGAAATGAACATCTCTAACTTTCCCACATAAGTCCCCTAAGTAAGTCATACCTAATAACTTTTAGTCCCTCACTGACAAAGTTTCAAGCAAAAACAATAACTTGGCTTTGACCCTGCTCTCTTCAAAAAGGAAGTTACTTCTGAGCAGCAAGATCAAAAAGAATAAATAATTGTTTTTCTTTTTGTTGTTATGATATGGATCATCTGAGCAGTTAGTGGTAAGCAAGCCGTCTTTGATTTGGTTCAGACGCCCTAGTGCTTCGTCCTCTATTTATGTCAGCATGTTCCTGTTCCCACACCAGGAAAGTAGAATCCCTTGATTAAATTCATATTTGTTTTAATCTTTCCCTGTGTCTGATCTCAAGCTCAAAGATTCTAATGAAAAAAGTAGTGTATCCTGCTGGGAAGAGTGCTGATGTCAGACTTTAGTCTGTTTGTTCTGTTCTAACCTGATAATGCTGGAAATTCTCAGAACCCAAATGCTCAACTCCAGCAGATTCTTAAGACAAAGATATTTTGATATTTCATGGAGAGTTATAAGCAAAGATTTTTATTTGTAGAGCTAAAAAAATGCAGTAACAACAACAAAAAAAAACCCCCACAAAAAAACCAAACCAAAAAGCAGCACAGAAACTTTCAAACATACGTTTATTAAACATCAATGAACACAACAGTGAGCTTAATTAATCTGACCCCTATTTTCTTTATGTAAAGAGGTATTTTCCTAGTTCAACACTAAATCAATGAAACTAAAGAACACGACTGTTTGATTATGTTTATCTTTTGTAAGCTTTATTAAGAAATATTTAGAATATTTTTCTCACTTATTTCTTTCCACAACCATTTGAACTACTAGATGGCAAGATTCATTGTGCCTTGTGAAATTACTGCAAAATTGTTGTGGTGGTTTTTTTTTTTCTGAGAACCTAAAGGCATAGCCAGATGTTGTTCTAGATAGGGAGGCTGGAGACGTTCCTGTCATTTCTTCCTCCTCCCTTTCCTTCCCTATGCTTTTCCTCCAGCTGCCTCTCTGCTGGAGGTTTCTGCCCTAGAATTCCTGCAGGTGGAACAGAATGTGTGTGGCCAATATCTGTTTTATTGGAAAGTCCATCAGCTTAGCTAGATTTTCCTCCTCAGTGGTTAAAACTGACTTGACTAACTGAAGTGGATAAGGAGGACAAGCATATCTTATTTGAGCATCTTATTGTGGACTAAAAGAATAAAATTATAAGCATCCATTTTTCAACTTTTATCATGTGTTCATTGGCAAAACAAAAGTGACATGATAATGCAAATCTGTGAGTTTATGGCTACTCAGTGTCAATAGCCACACAACAACAGTGATTTTAATTATAGGTGGGAGGGAGGTCTTTCCCTGGTGTGTGACAGTTGGTGAATGTCAGGAAGGGCTATGAGAAGCATTCGAGCTATATGTCATTTGCACTTGCAGTTTTGTCCAGTTATGGCTCTTAATTGGACTGTCTTAATTGGAAAAGTCTTTCTTTTTTTCTTGGATTGTGGCCCTTATTTATTTGCCTTACCTATTTTTAGTTGCTTAATAGAGTGATTTTGAGTAATTTTTAGCAATTTTACCAAAGAGATTTAGTATAAATTAGAAGAAATATACACTGAGATGTAAGTCATGCAGAAAGGAATACAGTTGCCGTTGTCAAAATCTTGAAAGGACTGCTTATTGGCCACATATTTACAAATGCTGTTTTGCAAAAAATAATTTTTCCTGATCATATTGTAGAAATGGATGCAGAAAAACAGAAGTTATACTTTTAAGGCAGTTTTAGGTATTGAATAATGTTTTATTTTTATTTTATTTTGATATAAAAATAGGTAATTTTTAGATTGGGATTATTGGATTCATTCTTTTATGTCTTTTATTTTAGCTCAGTATAGAATATTTTCTTTGTTTTGCTGCAATCTGCCCAGATGGTTTTCTGTCCTCACTTGTCCCTGTTTTATTTTGGCAACACTGTCAATACTATATCCTCTGTAGAGAAATACCAATGTTGGCAATATTCCTGATAGCCTTTTATCTCTCCCTATCCATATGGCATTATATTTATTGCCTGAAGTGTATTGTTTACATCTAAAGATTAAGCAATAAAATGAACAACTTGTAAAATATCTTCACATATTATTTGTCTGTGTGGTGCTCATATGCTGTTTTTCTGTGACATTATGATAGGATGTATTGTAAGATGTACTTCATTTGAAAGAGACCAGTGAGGAAGGTATCTTTCAAATATGTACGTAATGTTCTAGGTTTTGCCCTGATAAAAATCCCAATTTGATTGTTGATTCCAGATCAGACCTCTGTTAATTGATGAAATTAATTAAATGATAATTTGTTTCTAAAAATAATTTGGTTTAGACTTTATTGCTTAATGAGTTTCAAGAGGAAAGCACTACAGTAGTGTTGGATGTTGTCATTGTCTATTTATGGCTATAGCTTGGATTATTTGGTTGAGTGATATATGCAAATGTGGTAAATGTTCTCTCCTATGTGCTTTCAAATCTAAGGCCATAACTGAACTGTATTTTTAGCTTTTGTTCTTATAAACTTTTTTCTTACATCCTGCATGTCATGCAAAGCCTCTGTCATTCACAGAGCAATCTTGTAGTTGCTGTAATTCTGTATTGTCTTGTGCAGCCTAGGTTATGGACTGAAATCTGAATTTTGTGAGAACTGGACTGGAATCTGGCCATAAATACCCGTTGAATGTTGATAGACCTTCAGTTCTTCTTCCACCAATGAAGGAGACAAATCTCTCCTCTATGGTGTAGCTGACTGGAAAAAATCTTGGCATGACCCAGCACAAAGAATCATGGAATACAGATTTTTGTTAGAAATACCACGGTAGAATTTTCCTTGATCAAAACTTTGTTAAAGTAAAGGTATTTTCACAAGAGCAGAGTTTTGAAAAAACAGCTTTTTGCAATGGAATAAAAACAATTGTCTACGAATTTTTCAGCCAGCTCTAGCTTTGACGTGTTTTGAATATTCAGTTTGCACAGCTATTTGTCTCAGCAAAGATGTGACAACTATTATTAAATAATACATCATTACATTTTATTTGTGTTTTGGAAGATTTATATACTGGTAGAATGATTTATGACTTTTTTGAAGGTGTTTCCTTGAGGCAGCTGACTCTAGCTATGGCAGCTTAAAATTCATTTGCCAGAAAAAGGGAAAAGAAAAGAGCAAAGAGACTCAATAACTGAAACTTCACTTTTGCTGGATTTTCAACATAAAAATCTGAAATGAAATTACAATAGCTGTTAAACTTCTCCTTCTGCTAAGCATTATAACATGGGAATAATTCCCACCACAAGTTCTTGTTGCAATTCATTGGAAACAGAGTGCCTTTTCCTGTAATGTCATAGCAATTGAATTAATCCAGTTATGTGGCTTTGCTAGGCTTGCTATTTTTGTTTCACAAAGTTTTCAACCTATTTTTGTCTTTATATGTGTTATGTAGAAACAGTAGGAAGCTGTTCCCATTTTTCAATCCCATGGCCTCTTTTGGATTGAAAAACTGTATTTTTAAAGTAATGAAACATAGTATGAAATTTATTTTTTGTTTGGTAAGCAGGTATCATTATATAGTATTTTTTATATAAGAATTGAAAAATTATTCTTCCCTCTGTCTTCAGCTCCCTTCTGTGTACAGAACCCTGGAAATCAGAGCATGGAATGTAGAGCGTCTTGTATCTTGACAAGCAGAACTACTATACAGACCTGAATACAATATTGTCAGTTAAAAAAACAAAGGAAAAAAAAATCAAAAACTACTTGGCATAATTGAGGAGATAGGAAATAATGTTTTACGTCGGTCATATCTACACCTATAACAGAAACATTACATAAGTGGAGATTTTAGGCTAAATTTCCAAAGAAGGTCATGGAAGGTATGTGCAGAAACACTGTTAGCAAGTAACAGGATTTATTCATGTACCTCCCACTCACTGCTTTGAAAATTTGGCCTCATAAGTAGAGAAATGCTAAACTATGTTAAGTATGTTTGGATGGTAGGAATATAAATGATCTCTGCAAGGGCCCGCATTAGACTCCAGCCATGATTTATTTTTCTGTTTTACCATCAAAATGCAGGAGATTTTGTACAGTTAGGGAAGCCTGTAAATCTTGAACAAATTTCTGTCCCTGATGCCCATCTTACTGAATGGGTTATTTTCTGAGCTGAAACCTGTATCTTCATTCCTACATATGCAGGTCTGGAGATTATAGCTCACACCTTAGATAGTAGACCTATTTAGACTTAGTAGTGGCTTCATCAAGTCATTGCCCCCCCTGTAAGAGAATTCTAATTTGAACTTAACTGGCTCTAACTTCCCACCCTCTCTTTTTGCAATGTCTTTGCTGAGTACCTACTATCAAACATCTGTTTCTCATTAGGTCATCACAGAATGTAACAACATGATACCTTCTGCGTTAGCCGAGGCAGTTTGAGTTCCACAATTATTTCCCCAGCAGTCACCATTTTATTTGTAGCTCTCTCCCCTGAACTGCCTGTGCTCTACCTATTCCGTGGGTGCTAGTATCAGACCCAGCATTCGGCAGATTCTGTCCATGTTGAAAGCAAAGGTAACAATGTATTTATTTCTGCTCCATTGTTATGAGAATCTCATTGTCTGTGTGTTCCTTAGTAGGTCACTATCAGATACCTATTGAGTCTAATTTCTTCAAAGGTGGTTCCAGAAAACAGTCTTAGTTTATTTGTCCTCTAGGTAAGATGGGTCATTTTCTGTCTATCTGATTTTACTTTCAACATTACTGGAAGAAATACTGGGGGGAGAGGGGCTTGTATCTTTTTTTACCAAAAAAGGAAGAAAAGGATATATGCATTTATTAAATGAATACAGTAGTTTATTATGCCATTTTGGATTTATGTCAGGGATTTTTATGTAGTTGTTACAGTTCTATATGTTCTACCTCTGTTTTAGCAGGCCACTTTCACTATGTGGGAACACTGACACTTTCTGTAGTATTCAGACAGCCAATATTGTCTTGTGTATAATTTGACTATCAGTTTAAATTTGGGTTTCTAGTGGTGTTTTTAATTCATCTCACTTTAACTTATAGTTTAACTTTCTCACTTGCAGCTGTAGTTTAAATTGACTTAATCTGGACAGAAGGCTTGCTCACATGGCCTAAAGCTAATGTCTCACTAGTAAGTAATAACTTCTTAAATTTTCCCAATTTGTTTCTAGTTGTCTGACTAGTATATCATTACTTTAAAAGTTTTATGTCTTTCTCTGTGAGGCAGGAGTTTACCTGGGAAGTGCCTAGGGGCATAGAGTTTCTTAAAAACTACTATAATGTGAATAATAACTTCGAGGATTTTCCTTTATGTCCTGGATATTTTGTGTGTTTTCCCTCCTGATATTTGTCTGTTACCACAGCTCTTCAGACACAGGCTTTGTCTGATCAAACTGTCCTCTTCCAGTTGAGTTGGCCCTCCTAAGCTTTCAGGCTACTGCAACATCCGCTAGGATGGAGAGTCAAAGGACCCTGATTCTTGGGGGCAGTCATGCATACAAATGCACGTACAAAGAAACGGAAATATTTTTGTGTCTAGTCTAATTCACTTTCTAATTGCTCCAGCAAATTAGTTTCCCTAGCTGAATGCAAAGTTTAGTAAATGTTACCCTAGCACACAGAGTGGAGGTAGCCATCATTACTGCTGCATCAGTTCTCTGTTATAATTGATGAGGTATTCATTGTCTGTATCTGCAGAGCAAAGCCAGCAAAAGATTTGCATCAGTTGAGCTAATAGGAGACATCAAATATAGATGCTTCAGTTCATGCACCTATATGCTGTGCAGGTTGTGCACAGCAAAGAACTGTCCATTTTGGCAAGCTTCCTCTGCCTTATGATTTATCTGCTTTTTTCCCCTTATGGTAATCTTGCCAGCTTTCCACGTTTCCCCTGATAATTCTTTTAAAGTCTATCTAGTTCAGCATTTACTTTCTTCAGTGTTCCTTTTTGCTCATGTTTCTTTTAACACCACCTTCAATCCACCTGCCCTCCTGCTTCCTCCACCCACACCCCCCAAAAAAAAATCCAAACCAAAACAACTTACCTGAAGAGCTTTGTGCTTAATGCCATGTTTATGTTCATTGTCCTGTCTATTTCAGTTGTAAACTGTTGAGGAGACAGATACTTTATTTCAAGATTTTGGAACAGAACCCAGCAGAACATCTTATATTTGGCAGGTCCCTAGGCATATCAGTGTACACTTTTTAAATATAAATTGGAGAGACTCTTTTGCCTCCATCTATTAAATGGAAAGAGTAAGAATTGCATGCTTTTCAGAAGAGCTTTTTAGGTTTACAGATGAAAAGGCTTTAGAAATGCTAAATATTAATTATTAGTAGTCATTAGCATTCTTGTCCCCTCTTATCGGTGCTCTCATTTACACCATATAACATACTCTGACAGCTCCATTTCCTTTTTTATTCAATGACCCTCCTAAAAAAAGAATATTTAGGAATGGTAAGTGGCTTTTTTGCAATTTGAATGAGATTCACCTGTTTTTTCAGTTTAGCTCAGACATTATTTTATTCCACATCATGTGTTTCCTGTATATGGGTTCTTGTATGGCTGATGTTACAGTACCAGTGCTCCTTAAAGTTAATAGTAGCTGACTGCAGATGCAAGAGTCCTTATCCTGTATTACTACCTGCTAAGCTCTTAGCTCATGAAACTGAGTGAAAAAAAGGAGATGGGACTCAAGAATGAACTTAGCAATACTGTACTTACAGAGGAACACAGTACATTCTTTTGAAAATGTCACTATTTAGTGCTGGGTTAGCAATTAACTGAATGACAGATACTCTCTATTACTCCCTTGAAACTGAGTTACAGGCATTAAGTGCTTTCCCCTTTATCACAGAAAAATTATGAGATAAAGTTTGGAAGTGGACCCTAGTTTTTCTGTTGTTTGCTAGGGATTTAGCGACAACATTATTTCAACAACAACTATAGAATGCTTTTTTCTTCAAAGAGAACTAAAAAATAAGCTTTTTGAAGGCATATCCTGTTTATAAAGATGGAGATGGAGTAGGTCTTTACATGTTTCGACAGCATAGGTATGAAAGCTATTAAGTGAAATCAAGTAGGTGTCAGGGTTTGGCTGCTCATTTTTAAATGAGATCTACAGACTTAAAGTCCTTAGATACATGGGTAACCTTGTAATTGTAGGCCCAGATAATTTGTTTAGGTAAATGTAAAATACATATAGAAGAGTGTCTGCAGGCTCGCCCTTCTGTATTAAGCTTACTAGCTTGAAGCTGCTTCTAAAGAAAGTTACTGGTTGGAGTTGTACTGCTGTTTGCACTCAGGATACAATTATTTAGCAAGGTTGAAAGTTGTACATACTTCAGCAGCTTAGCTAGTTAGAAACTACTTATCTGAAAGTGGAACTTTCTACATTACTTCTTTGATTAAGTGTTTTTACAACCAAGGTTGGTACTAGTGTTAGCTAGTTTTACTGCTTGCAACCTGTTATAACTTCTGCTCTCAGAAACAGTATCATCTTTCAATAAAGATTTTGCAGCAATGGACTAGAAGAACTGCATTATTTGGTGAATAAATAAGAGAGAAATGTTTTCAGAAAAGGTTTATGCATATAGCTTCTGAAGTTACACTGCAAGCTCAGGCTATGTTATTCTTAAATGGTGCTTAGGAACTTCTATCACTTCAGCAATTTGATAATGCTGCCTCTTTCTAAGAGAAAACCCTGGGTTTTTTTTATTCTTTGTTCGTATCTATGTCAGTCTGGGTGTAACAGTCTTAGTGTTAAATATTCCATGAATTATCAAACATTTGTGTTGCTAAGCATGTTAACGTTGGAGGATTTATGTTGCCCACGTCTGCCTTAAGTTTGTGCTAGAAAACCCACTCAGAAAATATTAGACTGCTTGCTTGGTTTTATATGTTCATATTGCATTGCACCTCCTTGTTCCTGAAGCATGTGGGAATGTTATCTTTCTATTATTTGAGATCAAAACATAAGTTCTTAATCCTTTTCAAAGTGTAAACTATCTTTCAAAGTCTTGAAAGTTCATTTTACAAAACCAGATCAAATAGTTTTGACATTTGCCAGCTAGACATTTAAAGGCATACTACAGATGCAATGTCATCTTTCTCTGGGTGATTTGCTGTAGATAAAGGGCTAACCTGCATCTATATCTATAAACACAAGGAGTCCAATGTGTGTGAGCAATGTCCTAGAGAGAAACATTCCTTAAATGTTAATCCATTGCTTTCACTTTCATATCTTCTGAGTCCTATGAAAATAGGACTTGACATCAACAAAACTACTCTGTTGCTTTTTAAAAAATCTGTCAAAACCTAAAACTGCTTATTTTAATTTTTGAGTTTAGTCTAATGATTCTTCAGAGTAATCTTCAAAGTACTTAATATACTGAAGTCAAACTGGGAAATTTATTACCAGGACTGAGTCAAACTAAAAAGGAAGGTTCCATCTTCCTAAGTACAATGACTGTTCAAATAGATATACATGCTGATTAAGAGAGGCAAAACAAATATATGAATTGATGTTCATTGCCATGGTAGGGACACACCTACTGCTCATCCCTGTAAGATTTCACTTCATTCATTTTTATGCTGAAAAATTTTGATTTAAGGCCTGATAACTGTAATACAAAATTATTATTTCATTTACTGAGTCAGTGGGTAAACTTAAGTTGTCTTTTAAATACTTGTAATGGGATAGCTCATGGGCTAATCACTGGAGAAAATGTTTCAGTAATAGCTTTTTCTTGCACGTGGGTGCACAGGAAACTTGGATTGTTCTGGCACATACAAAGGAGGTGAACTTAGGTCGTGCTTCCCTGGGCAACAGATAGCATTACTGTGTTATCAAGCCTTTACAATTATTAAGAGATGTGACTAGCAAGGAACTTTGAAATATAATGAATTTGGCTGTAAGGATTATTTGACAGTTTTTTTATGATTAGAGAATTGAATACTAAGTCATAATTTTTGCATACTGTCAGAACAGAGAAAGGTAACTGTCACAAGCTCTTAAGCACCAGCAGGCAACATGCATGTGTATGGTACAGCAATCATAGAATATTAGGGGTTGGGAGGGACCTTTAGAGATCATCTAGCAAACCTCCTTGCCAAAGCAGGATAACCTAGGGCAGGACACCCAGGAATGCACCCAGGCAAGTTTGGGAAGTTTCCAGAGAAGGAGACACACAACCTGTCTGGGCAGCCTGTGCCAGTGCTCTGTCACCCTCAAGGTAAAAAAGTTTCATGTTGAGGTGGAACTTCCTCTGTTCTAGCTTAAACCCGTTATTCCTTGTATGGAGTGTAAGTCTGTCCTAGTCTGAGATAAATACAATATTAAAATTAAACTAGTTTCTTATTTCCATCATATAGAGGGCTCTAATAATTTTTGAGTATATAGGGACTGAAACTCAGCACAAATGTTAGTGATGATATATGGAAGGAAAAATGGCCAAAAATGTAGAAAATCAGCTCCTAGGTAGAGAGTACTGATAAGGATTCAGAAAAATTCATCTACACTTTAAAACAGATGTTAAATCTCACTGATTATATTGGATTATGCTGGAGCAAGTAGAACCTTCTCCTCTCAAAGATACTGCAGGAAAAGCTGGGCGATGCTTTTGGTATTATTTTTCAATAAACAACCTTTTGTTCCCGAACATCGGGGCAAACAAATAAGTCAGACTCAGGTCTGGAATTTTCCAATCCCTTCTCTTCTTGGAAGTATTCAGTCTGTTGACGTGCCGGTGAAGACCTGGTGTTAAGTCTAGAACTGCACTGGTCTGACAGACTGAGTTTCATGGCCAAGTAGTGAGGGGTGCCCACCGAAGACATTATGACAGTAACAACTTATGGAAAGATGGATTGCCTTCTCATATTAAAATCTAATATGTAGGTTAAATTTGCTGGCAACAGAGGTGTCAATTAGAGCTTGAAACAGGTGGAACTTCAAAGAAATTAAATCGGTTCTTTTGGGTTTTCTTTTCACTTGTGATTGAGTGAGCTCCAGCCACTGACTTAGGATTCAACGCATGTTTAAAATCACAGACATGTAAAACCTACATGAATGTTTAAAACTGACTTAATTTTTGCTTATCCTGGAGCAAGAACTCTCTGCATAAGCAGTATAGAGTTATCTGTCATATTCTTTCAGAAATCTTTCAACAGTGAGGTACTGAAAGCACAGCATGAAACTTACAGTTCATGGGCACATGAGCTCCTGTAAGATCACCTGCTTGTTTGATATAGACATTTAGTTTCAGATTAAAAGTGCAAACTCATTCAATTCAATAGCAGGGTAGAATCTGGCTTTGATTTAGAAATTTAAACTAACTTTAAATAAGATTTTAATATTTTAGATTCAACAAAAAGTACTGCTTAGTTTTTTAATGAGTTCCAGCAGATGTGGATTAACATTTCTTATTATTGTTCATGTTTCTTCATACTTAGTTCATTTCCAGCCTTACTTGATTCCACACCAGTGAGTCTATTTAGTGTACTTTTGTTTGTTTTCTTTCCCTGTCCAGTATCACTGAGCAGTCTTATGGGGACATAATGTATAAAATGGTTGGGGCAGTCAAGGAACTTTGAAAATTGGAAAATAACTTCCATTAAAAAATAATTTAAAGTAGAAATCATCTTGTGGATTACCCTAGTGTTCTCCAGTCTCCATGGTGTTTGTAAGGCACAACAAAAATTTTGAATTGCCAGCATTCCTGTTAAAAACTAGGATGTGGTAATAGCTTAGTTTATACAGCAGCTAAAATTACCCTGGTTATCACTTGAAAAAAATGAAAATAAGCTTGTATAGTTTAGTTAAATAATTGTTTTATTACTTATTATGATCTGAGGAAGGAAGAATGGACTTTCTTCTGATCCAGAAGTGACAGGTGTTGGTAGAGGAGTGACCATCTGTGTGGTCTGAGTGACAGATTATATATAGAAATTAAAACCAAGCAAAGGATGATGTCCTCACGGTGAGGTCTGTTAAGAAAGTTGAATCACTAAAGCATCAATATTTGATATATTCAAGAGTCTCAATGCCAGGCTTCAGGAAATAAATCTACAATATAACTGAAATGTTCAATTGCTGCCAACGATTTCTATGAAGAGTAGTAAAAGATACAGAATGAATTTTTGTCAGTATTATTGTATTGGTAGAACTAAACAGACTTTGGTTTGCAGCATAGCAGCTCAATGCACTGCACACATGCACGTGTGTGTCCATGTGTGAGTCAGTGGATGTATGCAGCAAACGGAGTACTCGTGTGCCATTAGCAGCCTGGGAAAGAAGAAAGCTGCTGAAGTGTTTTTTTGTTCTCCCCCCACTCCCCTGCTTTTATTGGCCTAGATGAATGTTACAGAGATGAAAACAGATGTGAGATGGGGATGACTTGAAAGGACAGGTAATTAATATCATCTGCCTTAACGGTCTTATCTTGATGGGCTGATGTTTACAACACTGACCCTGAGGTGGAGGGAAGCACGACCTCCTCAATATGAAATGAGAGAGGTCCAAAGGCTTTTGAGCTTCACAGAGAGCTCTGCTCTTTCTGTAAAGTGCAGACAGTTTGATTTTGTGTGTTGTGTGCATGTGAACACTGTCTTGCAACAGCCACCTCTTTTAACTTTTTTATCAGTATGAAAAAGTGTTAATGGTATTTTCAAATGATATTTTACTTTTTGTTTTCTTTTTTCTTTTTCCCCTTTTAATTTATTTTGTAATAAATTCATATCAAGTGACCAAGAGTTTGGGGGCAAGGAAAGGCATGCAAAAAAGCAGCAGTATTTTCAATAGTTCGTATCTCTCTTAAATAAAATTCTATATACCTATGTGTCACCTTTTGCACTTAATTATTTCTGACATTTCGTCCATCATATTGTAATGAGCTTCTTCAGAGGAAATAAAAACAGCTTGTCTCTTTGAAAGCAGAGATGCAACTATTTTTTTGTGTTTATTATCAAAACACAAGCTGTTTTTCCTTCCTCAAAGGACACCTCACTGTACAATGGAAGAAACATCAAGAATTAAATTAGACAGCATCAAGTTCACATGAAAGAAAATACATTTCTTTAAACAGTTTTTTTAAAAATTTTTTTTTATGGGAGAGGAAAGATGTAAGGTTTTAGTAATCTAACTCTCTACCAGTGTGTGCCACTTTCTCTGCATAGATGTGATAGTAAGGAACCAAATGGCAGATTTCATGATAACAGTCTAATTGTGAACAAGGGCCTTGAATTAACTGAAGTCATTTGGGAGGTCTTTGATAATTCCATGTATTAACAGGGTCTGGTACATTTTCTGGTTCCCTGCACATTTTAGAATGTGTATTTGACTTTGATCATTTTACTATGTTAAGCATAAATCATAGACTAACTTACTATTTGCTTTGAGCTTTTTTTTTTAGATAAATCTTTGAGAATTTTCAGAATCAGCAATAGAGTTTATTTTCTAATATATCTATATCTATATATTCTAAATACTGAAAAACAATACCATTTCCAGTGGCAGCAACTGAAGTAGTACCACTATACGTGTGGGGTGGAACCCCTGATTGTCAAGGTGTTTAGAAGACTTCAGAATATCAACTTGTAAAATAAACCTGTGTAGTGAAGCTCTGTTTATAACACAGCAGAACTGAAGTGCTGCATTGTTTAATACAGTTAGGCAGTTCAGATATTGTCAGGCATGTTTCCATAGTGTCTTTGCTCCATGTCATAATTTATAGTTTTTTTATTCTTTAAACAATTAATAAATTGCTTAGACAAAGAAGAAAAAAAAAACAGCAAAAAAGCAACATTTTTTGTTTACAAATATGTTAGCAAAAGTCTGCTATTACATACATATCTTGTTTGCCAAGGTAAACTGTACTCCAAGCTTGCCTGCTTTCCTTATTATTGATCTTTTATAATAATTGCTTTTGTTGCAAGTGCTGGTTTTGCAATAGTTCCCTTTAAGACTTCAGCATAGGGATGGTATAATAACTAAAGAAATGTGTCCTAATTAGTGTGGCAGTTTATTGTTGAGTTGGTATGAAATAACAAGCTGCCACAGAAAGGTAGCAAGCTGGATTCCTAGCTGAGGTGATCATGATACAGGTTCACATACTCAATCAGGATGCAGTCTTCTTCATTTGGAACATCAATGATTGCACATTTCAAAGAAACCCAGAGGATTTAAGAGCTTAAATCCCAGTAAAATTGAAAACTGCCTTAGGCATTCTTCAACTTCTTTAGATTATTTTGAACAACCCAGCCCATTATTTTCAGCTGTGAGAGTGAATCCTCACAGCAATGGTAGACAGGCCACTCCTGCATCCATATGGCATGGAATAGGTTTTAAGTAGAAAAATGAAGAAGTGCTGAGGATGCCTAATTATGGAGGAACTGATTTTTACTTCTATAAATTACTGTAAGTCAATGAAGTCAGTAAGTTAGGTCTGAGCTTGATCCTACTTATCTAACGAAATATTTTAGCTGTTTTCAACCTGGTAGTTATTATATATATAGATGTCATATCTGCTGAATTTCAGGTTGTTGATCTTAGACTTTCACTTTATGAATTTAGATTCTAACTCTTCTTTCCAAAGTGCTTGATAAACTGGCCTGATATTTTCAGTAAAATTTGTCTGTCTTTTTTTCTATCTTGCAAGTAATTTGAAAATAATCAAGAGAACTAAGTAGAAGGTAGATGGTGAGCTTTGGATTTGTAAGGTGTTGGTGAAAACTAGCTTTTGGTCATGGTATTCCTATGGCAGCTCTGGTCTGCAGCCCCATTCCTTTCATTTAGTGCTTGCTGCTTAAACACTCAGGTTTAGTCCCTGCTGTGGATAAAGATCACTGTGTTGAAATGATGCAGACTTAATAGGGGTAACCTGGATCTGGTTATAGGCAAAGCTGTGATAGGTGAATTAATAATCAGCAGTGCAGTCCTTCAGTTGCAAATGCAGACCCTGAATGCTTTTGTTTGTCTGACATTTATTCTTGGTGTATTTTTGCACTAATAGGTTTTTTTCTGGCAATATTGCTGCCAGTACCTTAGCTGTCACAGAAGAAATTCTTCCGTTAGCACACAACCCCACTTGTGTGCTCCCAGTATATTTTATATATATATCTATATGCTTAAGAGGAAATAGCAGTTGCAGTATTGGGGTTTCCTGTACAAATTTTTACTTTGGTACTTTTCTTTAAAGGGTAGAAACAGATTGTTTTGACTCCTTTCTCAATGGGTAATTCAGGTGAATAATGCCTTCAGAAAATAGTGCACATTTAAAGAAAAGTTTTCATTTGTCCAAAGAGAGTGAGAAAATCCAGATCACACTGCTGCTGAGGCAGAGTATTTCTCCAGTCTGCAATGATGGAACTGAACATCTTAAGCAAAAGTAGATTAAGTGAGTTAGAGGAGACATAGTAGAGACCTGGCAAAGTCTGAATTCCATGGAAAAAGAGAAGAAGCAGGTTTCATCTGCACAAGTGTCCTTTTTTGCCATGGAATTTTATAGAGCCCATTCAAATAACTTAATTCTCAAGATCCTCTTAGTCTTGCACTCCTTTTACTCTACATTCTAGTAACAAGCAGTAAAGTGGTCTTGCTCAGTTTTCCTTCCTCCTTGTTATTGTTTCCTGCCTTACTTTGTATGTGAATGAAATTATTCACATGGGAATGATATTCACAGTGTTTCCTGAAGGAGTTCACAGAGGAGTGTTTATAGAAACTTTAGTTGACTAAGTGGAGGGTTTTTTGTAGTTACACCCAATTTTTCAGATTTAAATTATTGAATGTGAAGATTTTTACGTACATGAAACATTTAAAGATAAAGCCAGAGTTTTACTTGCTCTCACATGTGTCACCTCTTTCTCTGATGACTTGTAGCTTTAGTATTTAGTGATACAGTGAAGTTCTGTAATATTTTGAGCACAAAAGTCTGTGTTCAGCAAATTGCTTTGACTAATACCATATCCAGTTACCTGAACGTTGGAGGTATATTTTGTTGCATTGCCAAAGAAAGCAACTAGGATTAATTCTAAGAATTTTAACTATAGCATATAAAATGTGTGGTGTGTGTCCACTCCTGGCAATAACTTTAGAGTGAAAACCAGATATTAAGAAAACAGATATAATTTATTCTATGTATGTGTCTGTTGGTTTTCACCACAGGCTTGCATTTCTTCCATTGCAGTAAAATTTTCTAAGTTCCGTTGTGAAACAATTAGCCATTGTGTAATCATTCAAGGAGTACCAAAGTATAGTTAAAACTTCTGGTTTAGATTGTTACATATTGATACTGTGTGTTTCAGTGTACCAAAGTAATATGTTTGGAGCAACAACCAAGTTACTTATCTGTACTGCAGAAGACATTAATGTAGTGTAATCAAGTAAGAGTTTGTGTATTGGATAAACTTGGTATACAGCATAACATGGCTTGATATAGTATTTAAAATCAGTGTTGTTTGCACATGATCAAAAGGGTGCCTTTGTGCAAAGGAAGGTGTTTGTACTTTAGTCACAGCCTTTGATTATCCATGGGTTCATTATCTATCTCCTGTGAATCAGTTTACTGCTCTAAAATGACAATGATAGTACCTACAACACAGGGATCTATTTATCCCACACTCCAGGTTTTAAGTTTATGAGAGGCTGAGATTTAAATGGAAAAGGTAGATGCACTCTAGGTAGAGTGAACCCAACTCATAGGTAGAAGAACCCAACTCATAATAAAAAAAAGAATCTGTCAGCAGAGGGAAATGGAGATCACTTTGCAGAAACTATTATTAGACCTTATGGATGCTAAGGAAAACTAGTACCAGCAATTCTTAATGCACCTACAAAATTCAACTGGAATTATAAAACAGCAAAACTTGCCACTTTCTAAGTTTCTATTAATTTCAACTGAAGTCCTTACACCACATGTAATAATGAGATTTTATACTATATGGGACTCCAGTGTTTATTTGTAACAATAAAACTTCCCACAACTTTCTACCTGCAACTTCTAGGTAACTAACAATCTGACATAGTATTTAAAGACAAGGTGAAGCAGCAGGCATTATGATGGAGACAGAGCAGAGCACTCTCACTCCCTGGCAATGGCAGAGAGGTTCTGCATTAGGTGCTCCTGACCTTTACCTGGGAAGGCTAAATGATAGCAATGGCATGTCTTAAATTCAGTACAACACTGCTTGAAAGACAAGAGCAGTACAAGGTTCACATCATGAGTTATAATCTGGTGGTATATTAAAATTCATCAAGAAAAGATAAAAAGCAATTTTTTATTAATGGGCTTTTTTTTTTTTCCAAACCAGCACCAAACAACAGTGGGTGCCACACACCAAAGGCCATAGAGAAACAATATAGAGGTAGATCATGCAAAAGTTTTTTCTCTTTTGATGAAGTTGCAGACAGAACATGCATTTCCAATGTAAGTAACCATTACAGAAAAAGAAGTAAGGCAAGTTTACTTAATTTTTCTGTAACTGGAATTTGTGTGGCCTAATTAACATGGAGAAGCAATTTTACATGTGGATACAATGAGATTTTATTTAATGAAATGACACCTATCTTCTGGTAATTCATGACTAAATGGGTTCACCTCAGCTTTCAAAGGTGTGTGTAATTTATTTTTGATTCACAGTGGATATCTATGGTTCTTTAAAAGGTGAAACTGCTTTGAAGTCATCCAGATCTTGACACTGAAATTCAGCCATTTTCAGACCTGTGAAAAAATAATAGAGCAGTTGGTGAAAGTAGAGAAGAGCAGCGTCCTTTTTGCCAGCACAAGGTAACTTTTTGGTGTGTTGCAGCACCACACCTTGCCATCCATAGTGATCTGTAGGTAGCTGCCTTGTGGCTGAACCCCTGGGACAGATGTTTCCACCTCCACTTCCCAGTGTTGTACAACACCACAAGGTAGAGATAGGATGTGGGTTAATTTTCAGGCTGATTTCCAGATCAGTCAATGAAGCATCAGAAATATGTATGTGGTATGTGGGAAGTCCCACATCCCTTGTAAAATCATGAAGTGAATTAAATTGTATCAGTCCAGGACCTTGTGTTTGTACTTGGGATTCCACTATTAGGGGATGTGCAGAATGACAAAGAAATCTGGTGTGCAGTGTTTAGTCTTGTTATTTAATTTTGCATACAGATGTACAATGCAATACAACAAATATTAAATGTATATACTAAACCACATTAATTCAAACCCCCATTTATTTTATCAATTGCTTCAGTTCATTTGATCATAAGGGACAGGGAGACCAAACAGCTATAAAAGAGCTCCGTTTTCTATCAACTGAACCAAATCCTCCTTTGATCTGTTAATCCCAAGTTTATAAGGTTAGGAGATAAGCAAGCGTAACTAAATTCCTTTTTCTTTTTGTCCACCTAATAGTCTACGAAGCAAAGCAAACATAATAAGCTGCTTTGCTGCTTTTCAGCCTCTTCTTCCTGAATAATTCAAAAAGTGCATTACAGGTTTTATGAGTACAACTGTACACACAAGCAATGTTCCATGATTTTTTGCATGCCTCAAATTTGCATATATTATATTTTTATTTTGCATTTCTGACACAGAAGCTGACTGCCTACTCATTCTTGGCTTTTTATTAGGTCTTTGATGCTTGCTGGAGGAGAAGGCCTCTTTTGTCTCTGATAGCCTTAAGGCAGATCTAGGTTAGCAAGAAAGCCAGAGGTTTCAGGCTTGTTAAATGTCACAGTAATGGCTGTCTTTACGCATTGAAATACCAGCCTTCTTCTTTATAGGAAAATGAATCGCATTACCACCAAGGGAAGGAAAGCCTTTGTTGGAGGAGACTGCTAGTCTGCTGCTTAAGAAGGGGATTTAATTTTCCCCTCTAGGCTTTTTGGCCAGCCCACTACAGTTGCCCTTGTGGAACTCTGATATCATACCATGTGAAGGATAGCAAACAAGAGAGCAATTAGCCATTAATCATACTCATTTTGCATTGGATGGACTGACCAGTTAAAATACTGCATGTATTCAATACATGAGCAATAATAGCCTGTGTAGACAAAGCATAAATATGTAGAATTTTATTCTTGCATTTTGGATAAGCATTTCTTGTTTAATTCTTACTCAGTGACACTGAGCTGATGTTATGCATACTACTTCTTATTAAATCCTTCTCATAAGTTTTAGTGCACAGAGAACTAAGCTGAGGATTCATGCTGCCTACAAAGTCCCCATTTTTAATTTCTCATAATACTTTAAATAAAAATGTAAGAACAGCAATATTAATTCTGCAAGCAGAAAAACCTGGTTGAAATGTTTTATATTTATGCTTACTATCTGTTATATAAAATAAAGATTGGTTGATTAAATTAGCATGTTGCATTTATAATTAAATGCTTATCTAGATAAATATATACTTAGATTTTTTATTTAATTATACTCATGTATAGGGAATGAAAATTTTTAACTAAATGAAAGTGTGTGTGTGTATATATATATATACTCACATATATGAATTATTCTGTCAAATTCTTGGGTTTTAGTCATTAAACAACACCATTAGAATGTGTGTTAGGGATGTGTTAGAAAAAAAAATTGTCAAGACCTTTTGTATTCAAGACTAATTTTTTTAAAAAAGAAAATACCATTAGTAGGCTGTGAATTGACCTGACTAATTTTAGTTCCCATGTTCTTTAAGTTTCTTGGACTAGTAGAGCTTGTACTTCCATTAGAAACTATTATTCTTATGTTAAATTAGGATTTCAGTCATATACCTTTTGTTGAACTATCTATCTAAGTGGCTAGTTCTTTATCTGAAAAGAAAAAGAAACAGAGCATCTCTTATTTAATCTAGGAAAGCAGCTTCATTTGAATGCTGACCCAGGTACCTTGATCCAAACTCTATCCTTGGCATTCTGAGATTTGCTTTTTGGACTTGATTTATGACCGCTCATGCTTCACACTGTAGAGATGAAAGAAATGCTTGTAAGAAACAAGAAGTGTCAGTGCCTACATGTCCTACGTCCTCCTGCTTCCCAGAAAGTCTCCAGAGCCTTTCTATTTTCTGGTTACACAGAAGAATGTGTTCCCCTTAGGTTTGAACCTGTATCTGGAAAGATGCCCTTATGGGCCTTCTGTGAACACATTTTCTGGGTGAGAAAAGCAAGACATTACAATATTATTTTCAATTACCAATGATATTGTTTCTTTGCCTTTGCTACTCTACATAAGGGACAGGCAAGATCTGTTATGATAGAACTGACGGTCATTTGATTAAGATTTTTGAGATTCAAAGACTTGGTACCTAGCCATAATGTGGTGCCCTTGAGTAATCTTTGATCAGTCCCTTGCTTGAATGTATGGGTTGCCTGTCTTTTTGTTTTTTTTTTAAAAAAAAGTTAGCAACTTCTTAAACTCCATGGAATGATATTTTTCTGGATATATTGTGAAAGTAGATTTAAGGAGAAATTTGAGTGAATTTAAGGGGGTGGCCTTGTTTTCCACCTGGTAAGTTTCACACTCATAGTCCACACTCTCCAAATAAAGAGACTAGAAATATGATAGAAAAGTAAGCAGAAGTTAAATCCATCTTAAGATGGCTTAAAACCCTAAGATTTCAAGGAAAATATCTACAGTCATGAAGCTATCAAAGACACATTTGACATTATTTTTATTATTTCTGATCAGATTTTTTGTCCAAGAAAGCTAAATAAAAGGTGAGTTCATTCCCTTTTAATACTTGAGTCTTGTAAGCCATTTAAGCATGAATGCTACTTCATTTTTATGTAGCACAGTAATTCAGCATTGTCTCATCTGTCTTGAATGAACAGAATTCAACCTGTTCCTGAGGTCTGGCACAATACTGCATGCATTTTGCATTCACACGTATGGCTGCACTGCTTGGGGCAGTGTGGACTGCCAGCCTGAATCCCAGCTGGAAACAGCTCAAGCCGTGCTCTTGTGACAGGACAAGGGCATGACAAGTGTCTTCCTTCTCAGCCATTTTGCAGTTGAGTGTCTCTGGTTTGTAAGTGTGCACAGCTTTTTATAACAAGATGAACTTGCTCTTGGCTGATCCTCCCATTTTTGACACCTTAGTGCTACTGGCAATGCTGCTTCTAGAAACAGCAAACCAACAAATAACTTACAATGAAGGAAAGTGGGAAAATGCCAGAACTGACATTCGGTCAAGTAATTGTAGCGTATTTGATCAAATGCTTCACCCCTTTTGCAAATATATGGCTAACAAAATGTATTTTTTTTAAATAGTTCCTTTCTGTCTTCTAAAAGATTAAACAAAAAATACGATTCTACGTTTGTAGATAATTTGTATGTAAGTTTTCTGATCCTCAGCAAGTACAGATTTTAGAGTTTGTTTGAGGAATGTTACTGCTTTAGTGGCATAGGATTGTCATTAACTGAAGTAAATTCAAACACCTAATAGATCAAAATACAGGGTTTTAAAGGATATTTGGCCTGTACTACTCAAAATTTGTTTTTAAATGTACAGCTTTGATGTGTATACGTATAAATGTTTCCTGAAGGAGCAGAAACATCTGGTGTTCAATTCTCTCTTGTGCAATAGCCCATTCTGTGGCTGTGGGATTTCTTCATTAGATGGCCTATTTCCAGTATACCTGGGAGTCAGTAAAGGCTTTAATTATTATATTCTGCAGAATTTAACAGTCTTTTCTGCTGTTATTTTGATTTGACCTTAACTGAAATTGTGTGAACTGTGGCACAGATTATGTTAGGAAACACCTTGTAAGTAGTTTTCAAAAAAAAGTGTGATTCTTTCAAACAGTTCATCTCACAGGTTTGCCCTCTTGGGAAAGAAGCTAATTGACTTACTTGTTAGTTTTGGTTCAGAGGGTTTCTTTCTCCGTCATGTTTCTAAAAAAGAAGAAAAAGGAAATAGGAATGTGCTTGTAAAATCATATTTAAAGTAGCTTGTTAAGATGGTGTTGAATTGATTCTTTTTTAGTTGTTTTTTTAAGGTATTGGTAAGTGGAAGGTCTGTGAATAACTTTGATGAAGAGGACACCAAGTAGACATTCCAATGTATTCTCCCATATGGAGTCAACTTCAAGCTCAGCTTTGCCTTATGCAGAAGCTAGAAAAGATTTGTCTTTGTTCTGTGGTCTTACAGGAGTTTCCTGCAGTGGAGGAACTGTTGGGGTTTCAGTGTCTGAGGGCCAACATTGTCCAGTAGTGCTGAGGTGGAGAGGAGCAGGGGAGGGTACTCACACACTTTTTGCTGCAAAAGTGCTATAGATAAAAGTAAGGAAAGAAAGTATATCTGCTAAAAAAAAGGCAACCAGATGAAAATCTTTGATGAAATGAAGGTCAGAACTTTGAAGAATACTCAGCCAAGCCCATTCAGCATACTTTGCCTTGAGTGTGATCTGTTCAGAAGTATGCTGAAAAAGTTGTCCTTCAGCAGAACTGAAAGATGTTTTCCAACAGGAACATAACATCCCTTTGTGTACCTCCCTCCCCCTCTGTATTCTCTTGCAGTATGCAAATCTTGTTTTTTTTTTTTCTCTTGCACAGCTTGATATGTGATTGGTTCTCTCTTTCAACACAAATAACTGTAGATAGATTTTTTCTATTTATATTCGATATCTATGACTGGGTTCTCAAAAAAAGAGGGAAAACAATATAGTTCTGCCTGTAGGAGGTTGAATTTGTAAATATATATTAGTTTGGAAATACAATGAAAGATAATGAAATATTCAAAAAGGAGCCTGCTCTTGTGGATATTATTCTGCACAGCTAGGGAGCAGATTAATGACACTACACACACACACACACAAAAAGATATGCACCATAAAATATAGATTGGAGTAGCAATGTGGAAACTAAAATTCCAGTCCTGGAAGCCTGTGAAATACGTGTATTTTTACAAAGTTTATCACCTTTAAATACCAATGCTCAAGACTGGTCATTATTTAGTTGAGAGACATGGAATTTTTTATCCCAGGCAGCTAAGCACGAGGAACAAGAATTTGGCCCTATTATAGGTATGAGTGGTATTGTCTTCCTGAATAAGATTCAGCTCTCTTAAGTCCTTCCTGGGTGAATTTTGGAGATGTATGTTATTTTTTACAGGAAATTGTTCTGTGAAACATACTGTCAAGAGTCTAGGTATGAGCATGTACAAAGTGTGCTGTATTTGTCTTAATTTACAGTTCATTTTATGCTAAAGAACCTAAGCTGCAATCTTTAGGTTCCTTCAGGTAGGAGGAAGATGGAAGAAACATGTCAGAACTGGAATTAGGTTTATTGTTCCCAGCCATGGGTCTTGGACACTGCACTGCTCTGTGGTGAGCCTGTGGATTCTCTGCTTTTTCTGCTTGCCAGCTGGCTACTGACTTCTCTGACTGTGATCTTCTGTTTTGAATTGATACAGGACAATTCCCATTGTATGATAAAGATGGGAAGTATGGTGTTTATTTGAAAAGTATGAATGATGAATGTTAGAAAAAGAGATATTTAGGACTTGTCAAAGCCATATCTGAAGTATATTTTCAGTCTGGATGAAATTTGGCAGAAGTCCTCTGAATGCTTCAGCTCAGTTTGCATTTTAACACTACAGGCAACAGAACATGACATTTGCAGTCGTATTCTGCAGATGCTTGCATCCTTTAGGCAGTGCTAGCAGCACTGCCTATAGTGAAGTTTGCTTGAATTTTTGCTGCTAGAAAATAGTTCTTAATTCTGCTGACAACTTTCCCAAAATTCAATAGCTCTGTTAGAAAACTTCCCTTAAAACCATCTACTTTTAGCTGACTTTCTCCCCTTAAATTTCAGCCAGAGAGGGTGTGCTATCTTGAGAATGAGTAGGGAGATCTTTACTCATAGTAAAAATACCATGATCCTGACATTGAAAAACTGACTGATTCCAAGATGCCAATCCAGGATGCAAAATTTGGAGGGGAAAATGGTGTTTTGTGTCAGTCATGTGCTATTTATTATAGCTGTGGACAATCACCAAAGTCTAGTGAGTGTTGATGCATTTGTGAAACCTGCTCACTTTGCAAAGCCAGGCAGAGGCTTCCATTTAATATTATCTGGATCTGCACTTGCTTTGTAGTTGCAGTTCTGGACTGCTGAGGGCCAGGCAGTGCCTGTGTCTGAACACCTGAACCCAGACAGCAGGGGGAAGGGAGGATATTTTTCTTGTGCTCTAAATAATACATCTGTTAGGCCCAGGCCAGGCAGGGGAGGAAGCAGCACAGTGCAAGAGTAATAGACTGGGACACAAATGGGAGAGTTAAAAAAGAACAGAAAAAATAGATGTATGTATTCAGAAACTGTTTGTATGGCTGTAGACAGAAACCTGTGTTTGACAGTTCCTTTTGTAGGAATGCTTGGCTTTTCAACTTGTTAACATGAGAAGGTTTTAATGCTTTCTCTCTCATATAAATTTCTAAGTATGTGTGTGTGTATGGATATGCACATAAGTGCATGAACATAATTAATTTGATTTAATAGGAGGAAGTTTTATATACAGTGTTAGAATTAGGTAATAAGTTTTAAAACTTTTTTCCTGATAAATTGCTGTTAGTGATGAACTGTCTTAAACGTTACAATCATGAAGCATTTCTGTTGACATTTTTCAAGGCATGTGTAGATTTTGAAACTATGTTCTTACTTTTTAACAATTTTTAAAATGTTTTATTTGGGGAAAACTTTTAAATTATGAATTATTTTAGTCTCATGTTATCATAGAATTCTAAATCTCACAAAATGATAAAATACTTCAAAGCATAAACCCAAGCTCTTTTTTTTTTTTTCCCCACAAACCTTTTGAAATAGTTTCTTCTGTTCTGGTAGACTTGCCTTCCTCTTCCTTCTTCTGAATATATTTCCTCTGTGCTGTTGTATCAAAGAATTCTTTTTCTTTTTGCTGATTGTTTATATATTTGAAGATATTTAAAGAGGAAGTAAGAACTCTGAATGTATAATTAAGGGCCTTTCCATGGACTTCTGCTTTTGAACTTTGGTTCTGCTAATGTGTAGCTGTCAGCTGTTTCCTCATGACAAGTCACAATGATAAGATCAAAATGAAATTGACTTGATTACTAATTAAGTATGTGTTGTTTTAAAATTTGAATTGTCTAGTGAATGGTGTCTGGATAAACTCTGGGAGTTCAGAATGTATATGCTTTCTGTGAACTGTGGTACAAATATAATCCTTAAGACACTACTGCAAACAGCAGTTAAATCAGACAGTTCTAACTCTTCTAGAGCTGCTCAGAAGTGCTCTGTAGCATTAGGGTGGGATTGGTGTAAGTACAATAGGCATTACATACCTAACTCCCACTGAATGGTGTCTGATGATGGAATGACCCAATTCATTGGTGACTTTCACAGGTTTTGAGTAGAGAATAAATTCACGAAGACAAGAACAATTTACTAAGGGAAGTTGGCGTGGAAATGAAACAGATGTTGGAAGAGAACATTCCTTGAACTGTGAATCTTTGAGGCAGACCTATAGCTGATACGAAGTATTTTGGCTTGATTGTAGTGTGTTTTCAATGAATAGAGCTATGCTGTTTTACATTAAATGAAGCTCTGATGCAATCTTTTTTATTTTTAGTTTGCATTTTGTAAGTGTCATGCTTGTGGACATGTTCTGTGAGGATTTGGAAAAGATACAGAGAGGTATTTGTGGAAAGCAAACTAGGAAATTATACATAATTAATTAACGTAATTAATTAACATAATTAATTATACATAGTTAATTAACATTTATAACTAATAATATATATTATAATATATATATAATATATAATATATAACTAATATAAATTTTACAACATAGTAATAGAAGTGTTGTTGTAATATAGTGGTAAATTCTGAGAAACCATCTATATAAAATACTGGCAGTGGCTCATTTCTAACATAGCTAAAAGAATCTGGGAATACCTGCATAAAAAGATTTATCTTGCTTGTGAACTGACTATTGATGTTTTCCTGTGGACAAAGTCTTCCACTGACATAAAATGAGGTATCCCATTTTACCTCACCTGATGATATGAAAAAGCATCTTATAAAATGCCTTTGTGTTGACACTGGGAATCTTCCTGACATCTGCACAGGGTTAATAATAGCTCCTTGTTGTTTGCTCTCATTTACACCTATTCAAACTCATTGTCTTCACCTTGTCCTTACAGACAGAGTTTTGCAAACTTACTGAATTTGTTGCTCTTGCAAGGAGAAAAACTTGTACCAATTCTGTTTGCTTGGTGCCTGAAAAAAAGAGTACAGTTTGCATACTGATAGGTATATGGTTCTGAAGGGTAAAATGCAGCAAAAATGAGTTACTGGAATTAAATAAAGTAGCTAGAGTTCCTTGCAGTCTCTGTGGAAGGATAGTTACTTTTTTTTTTTCTTTATTCCTTCAGCAAACTGAAATTACATTTAATTTTGCTGAAACTATTTCTGCTTTGTTGGCAAAACTGACAAAACCCAGAGTTTATAACAGCAAATACATCTCTCTATTAAAAAGAGAGTGCTATTCTTCTGGGGAAAGCTTCCAGTTGTTTAATGAGTAATTACATAGATATAAAATTGACAAATTGTTATAAAAAAAGCTGCTGCTACTTCTGTGACAATTATGGTGAAAAAAGAAGAGGGGAGAAAAATGAGGTTTTAAATGGAAAGAACTTTCTTGGGAACAGAAACTGCTTGTAAAAAATTATAGAAAAAACATAGGAATTTAAATTTTAAGTGGATAATTTGGTGTCAATATGAAAGAAAATGCTTATCTCTTCTACAAGTATATGAAAAATAACATACTGCCATCAATACATTAAGTTAGCACTATTTTGGAAAATGGTGGGAAATGCTTCTGGGAAAGGCTGACTAATTACATATTAGTTCTATGAATCATTTGCGTAACTGCAGAACTGAAGGTAAGGTTGGTGCTGCGGCTGCTTTCCTTTTTGTACTTGTACTGCCTAGGGAATTAATGCTTTTAGGATTCAAGCAGCATCAAATGTCTGTCACATGGAAGACCATCAGTTGGGTAAAATTAGTCTTTGGAGCAATCTGTTTAGGAAAAAAGTTGGATAAACTTGGTACCTAATGAAAAATAAGCCCCGGTTACTACAGCAATGCCGTAATGGAGATAATAATATTAATAATTTAGAGGTAAAATCAGCAAGAGAAGCATGCTCCTGAATTTTATGAAAACTGTCTTGTATAGTTTTTATCTGAGTAGGCAAGGCTATTTCTATGAAGTATTTATGAAAAGGTACTTATAAAGTATCTTGTGTAATATTAAAGGATTAAATGACCTAAATTCTCACTGTTAGCAAATCTAATAAGTAAAGATTTTTCTCTGGTTCTAAAAAGTTCAGCTTTATTTAGGTAACTCTGTCAAGGTTTTGCTTAAGTGGGTTGGTGATACAGGGTTTTGCTTTTGTGTGTTGGTGTTCGAGACGCTTCTGCATTCTTTCTTTCAAACTGTTTATTTTGGACTCTTAATTTCTTTTCCTTTTGTTTATATACCAGTGGTGAGTTGGGCTGGAGAGAACTGCAGCTTGTATGAAATAAACACAACACTTGAAGCACTTGCAGATTGAAAGATGAGAAAATCTCAGTTCTGTAGCATATAAGACTGGTCAAAATGGAAACCATGCTGGGCAACATATGCATTTTTATGGCTTATTGTCAACCTCCTTTCTTCCATACACAAATGGATAGAAGAAGAAGACAGGATTAAAAGATTAGTTATGTCAGTTCCTTTTGGTTCCACTATTTTACTGCTGTTTTATTAAATCGAGCTACTGACCAAATGTCTGGTTTCCCCTTCCTGTGAAGGGTGTTTCTTCATGCCTGCAATTGATTTTCACACTTTGATGAAAGACTATTCAAACCTTTCAATAGAAAACGCAGGTATCTGTCACAGACTTAAAAAAAAAAAAAAAAAAAAAAAAAAAGGGGGGGATAAAATGAAAAAGTTTTATATTCTAGTTGTGCAGCACAGCTAATTTGTTTAATTTAATATACATCTCTATGTTAGACAAGGCTTTTTTTCCCCACTGGTGTTTTAAGACAGTGATGCCAGAAGCGATCTCTCCTTTCTTTGCATACCTGCATGTCACTGTTCTAGGAGCTGCTGCCTATCAACATTTGGCTATCATGGCATTTTTGGAGACAGAACTATAGGATATACTGAGCTGGAAGGGTCCCACAGGAGTATCAAGTATGACTCACAATTAAATAAATATTTAAATAAGCCTGTCCTACAGCAGAATACAGCAGAGCAAAATAAATGAAAAAGCATGAAAGAATTCAAGTGAAGCAGGAATGATGTATTGGCTGAGCTTAGCTTTGGTAATAGAATACTCAGTGTTGTGGCTATTGCAATGCATCCTGCAAATGTATCCTGAAATAGGTTTGGCAGTGCGTGTAAGAGCTGCTTCATTTAGAATGGGATGGAGAGCAGTAATTCCTGAACATAATGTCTATCTATGGATTACCATCAGGTTTTAGCCATAGTAATACTGAAATAACAATGTAGTGAAAGACCTGAAACATCTCTCTGCGTGAATGTGGGGGGTTTGTGGATGCAGACTTTACTCAGAAAGCTTTCTTTGGAGACTGAGGTCGATAAAAATGTGCCCCATTTCAATTTTAATATTTCAGAAGTTTACTAACTTGCATCATCTCTTGTAAGGCTTTGATCTTGTAAGTACTGGCACTGTGCACAGCAGGAGCATTTGATTTAGGGTAAGTGCATACAGTGACTGCCACAAAACTGAAGTGAAATTAAACAAGCAGGTGAGAGCTCTGTATTATTAAAAATCTTGAGCTTCTTGTATACTTCTTTTTCTCAGCAATTTGCAGTGTAGCCACCCCACAGTTCTTTCCTGAATGTTACAGTGTGTTTATCTGCTTTTCTCATCACCTCTTAACTTAAACATATATCCCACTGTTTATTCCTTCATGGCATGAATGATTTCTAGTTAGTAATTTCTGACTGCCTCCCTTTCTGAACAATTATTTGGCTTTCTTGGTTATACCACTTACTGTGCCTCAGCGTTCACAAAGGCAAAGCAATTAATTCAAAGACCAAGGCACATGCAATACACTAGAAAAGCTGCTATTATTTGCAATCACTTCATTTGCTGATTCTAGAAATTAAAATCTCTACAAAGCTCTCCTGCAAATAGTATTCACAGACCTTTATGCTTAGCTTATTCTGTAATTTAAAATGGTATATCTGCATTCAGTGGACAAACTACCTTTTTGTGAATTCAGCAGCAGTACTTTGTCATCCTAAAGCAAATTACTCAAAGGACTACAGTATGATAGTCAGTTATCAGCAGTGCTGCTGTATGGAGTGTGGATTGGCTTATATCTTCCTACTGCAGAAGTGTCTGCTTTGCTTGCTCATTACTTTATCCCTTTGCTTATAGGCATGGTAGGAAATTAGGATATTTTACTTATAGCTAGTGATGATTGTTTTTTTTTATTCACAAAAGGCGAGGACTGGGAAGTTATTAAACTTATTCTCTTGAGTGAAAAAGATAATCATCACTTCATTTTTGTGGCTAAGATTCTCCATTTGCTTCACAGAATTACTGTAGTTAAAGGAGGACTGCATTTTGGGGCTTAAATTAGCATGAGAATTAAGGAGATTCAGATCAAAGCCTACTGATATAGATATGATATGTTTAGTACTATTTTATTCTTATGGAAATGAGTTATTTTTCTCTACAGTGCCCACATGTAAGATAAACATAATTCCATACTGACATATGAATAGCTGTTCATTACTATAATGTTCTAGGGAAAAATATGATGGGAGGTTTAGGATATAGAAATACAACTCTTGAATAGCTTGTACTAAATGAGCTTTTTCAGCCATTATTTGCAGTATTGTGAACAATCTTGTAGTGTGAATAGAAATACCACTCTGCTATAGTCATCTTTAGCTAATGCTTTTCATATATTAACATTTACATACTAAAATTACATCAGCATCTTTGGCTTAGGTACTCCATTAACTAACTTGATTCCAGTTGTCATTCTCTGTAGTTTATCTTTCATTCAATCCTGCTTAGAAAAAATGAAGGGTCATTTGAATGCCAATCTGATTTAACATGTCTTATGAAGGACCTACTAAAATATCCCTACCACTGATATTCAAATTATGAGTAACCTTGTACATGAAATCCTTCCAATGGGCACAGGCTTTTTTGACCGTGAAATTATCTTAGTGATTTATTTTCTCAAAATTGGTAACTCCCAGCAAAATATGCACACAAAAAGGAACCCCTCACAACCCTTACCTATTCAAAAATCCTTCTCAAATTACACAATATCCTTTTATTTTTGCTTAGCTTTGCAGTAAAATGATTTTGTTTGTTTTTCTCATTTAAATTTCTTGTATCTAATTAAATGTTTTCAGTTTTAAATTATTATATGTTTCTGCTTTTCCTCCTTTGTTTTGTTCACACGTTTCTGAACTCTTCAGTGTATCACCTGATGTGAGCAAGTTTTTGTTTGCCTTTGCTTGTTAAGGCTTTCTTTTATTCTGGTGCAACAAAAAATGAGGAAAAAGCAAGAGCAATTTGAAAATGAAATCACCAGTCCTAGGAAATTCAGCTATTAAGTCAAATTATGGCACCTTACTGAAAAGTTGAGAAATCTAGATACAGATATTTATAATTTTAGGGTCCAGTTAACCCAGGTCATTCAAATAAACCAGGCGGATTACTCCTGTGTTTAAATCCTTATCAACATGGATGAAGGATCAAAATGAATAAGGCATAACTGGACCACAAATTTGTTACGGTTGAAGTATTTTATGGAATGCACCAGCAACTGATGTTAAAATGAAAAATGAATGGCCACAGTGATTGCTCTCCCTAAAAAAAGGAAAGAAAGTGCAGTTTTCTGTTGTATTGTAAAAGTTTGGAGTGTTTTTGCTTTGGAGTCCTGTAAAAATAGGACAGCATAGAAATAACAAAGCTGCAGCTGCAGTATAGAAATAACAAGGAAGACAAGTTGCTCACAGACCACATGATGTTGTAGGGAAAGGATTTGAAATAATACTAGATAAGTGCATTTACAAGTTGTGGAGCTGAAAGCAATGTAATTTTACTAGGGGATGATTAAGAAATATCCATGATTTCTCTTCCATCACAGAACTTCTGTCTTGGTAAGATTTTGACATGACACATTGCCATAGTATCTTTGTACTTCAGATTAATGGTTTGAATTCCTGATGATACTTTCTTGTGTCAAGCTTTTGCAGATTAAGAGCTTGATTTCTTTTGTTCCAGAAGAAAATCCTAATAAATCTTTATCAAACAATGATTGATTCAGAGCCCACATCCTTGCTTTGTTATATGAACTATTGACCAGTCAAAGAATTCTAGTGTTCCAGTGATCCATGACCATGTTGGAGTGGTATTTACACTTTCTGAGATAAAAGTGAATGGGTAAATGATCCAAGCAAAGGTTTTATCTCACGATGAACAAGTCATCCTCAAATGCTGTGTTGGAAACTTGTTGGCCAAATCTAGAAATACTACATAGATTAACACAGTGTATTCCATTTTAGCAGAATGTTGTATCAGATGTGTCATGAAGCTGAATTTTTTCAAGAATCCTTAGAGTCTCATATATCAACTCGTCAACTTTGCTAGGGTTTCTCTCTCTCTCTCCCTTTTTTTTTTTATTTATTTTTTTTTAAATTATGTTATTCTTTCGATGTAGAGGTCTTGCTGAGACCATGGGAGTGTTGCTTATTTGACAAAGGATCAGCACTATTGAGAGCCAGGGATTTACCCTTTTTTATTATGCTGGTGTGATCTATAAGAATGCCTTTACTCTGTATATGCAAACATTTGTCTAGATGGGGATGTTCCATCAGATAAGTTTGTTTATGTTTTGTCCAGCAGCCTGTGATAGAAAATGTATTGATGCTGTTTTGCTAAGTTTGCTCGGGTGCTTTTTTAACAGGGGTTTTCAGATAGCACTGCAGTTGTTCAACTTAGTTTTGCAACATTCCCAATAAATGTACTCTAGCATGAAATTGTTTTCCACTCTAGATAATGAAATTTTTTACCATTGCACATTGCAGGATGTCACTGCTACCTGAAGAAAACTGTGGCCCAATTTAACAAACCCTTGTGATTCCCTCTAGCATATCCTAGTTCCCTGTATTTTGGAGCAGTTGGTTAGCACATAAAACCTGCTCTAGAGTATGAACAAGATGTTGCACTTACAGCTACAAGGAAACGGTGGAACTGGTTTATCTTGGCAGCTTTGTCTTTGCAGGGGTGCAGCTAGTAATGAAGGAACTGCAGATGAGATTTAGCAGATTTTGTTCAAGTTTATGGAGCAACTACGGACCAACATTTTTGGGGCTTTATTCATGTGACAGAATGGTAATGCAGTGTTGGAGGACCAGTGGTGGTGTGTACTACCTTTCTGTGATGGCTGTTGGGCCCATAGGTGCTTTCCCACTGTACTAAGAACATACAAGAGACTTTTTCACTGCTGCAAGACATGGTTGTCTTGCATGTCAGTAATAAAGGAGAAGTTTTTTTCTTCTGCTACTTTACCTTGTCACTTGTGTAGAGTCAACTTGCCCTCTTGCTGTTTGGAGTCTTTGAACAGATGTTTGGACAAGAGACAAGAGCTGTTTAACTACACCATAAGTGGTTGCTGTATGAAGGCAGAATGTTTATTTAGAAGACTGAAGGGTACATGGCAGTTCTTTGTGACACATCTGAGTGGTTCTCAGCAAATGGAGTTTCTCTTCTTCCAGGAAGATATATTTACTATGTGTGAGTTCTTTCACTTCAAGAGAATGTTTGCATGTGGAAACAGGGAGTGCAGGGTGAAAAAAGTAGCTGTTCTAACACAGTACCTCAAATTACAAAAGGCTCAAGTTAAAGGACAACTGAGTCAGATGCCTCTCTGTGACACTGAAATTTAACTTGGGACTTTAAAGACATATAGGCATGAGAATAATAGCAATTTTACTTAATATGTACTCATGGAAACATCAGTTTACTTTTTTTCACTATCTGTTTTTGTGTTTGTTTTTTTTTTTCTTGATGATCTCAAACCATCCCATATTTTTTTCCACTTAAAAACTGTTAGGTGATCCACAGATATTTTTCGTAGCATAATAAAATTCTGTATTCATTTGTCTTGGGTTTTTCTGCCTCACAAACTACACAGACCTCATTCCAATAATATTAAACGAAGCTGTTTTTCAGTCTAGTGACAAAAGTTGGGTACAGCTTTCTCAGAGCAAGCCTGTTATGTTCCTTATTGATTTATAATACTGTGTGGTTGATAAAAAGGCAAAACAATAATTCAATGCAGACAAGACACTGGTGCATAACTGCCCAGTTTGAGGCTGAAGTAGTTTATGCTTTTCTGCTCAGTTCATTTTGACTTCGTAAAAAAATAGTATAAAAGGCTCTAGCTAGGGCTATAAGCTGTGTAGAGTTCAACTTGTCCGTGGTTGAGTTTTAAGTTCTGAGCCCTAAACACTAAAGCAGATGTCAGTTCTTAAGGGTCTTACCATATTGGTAGTTAGGGCTAATATATAACAATTGCCTGAGGAAGTTTTTGTTAGAAAATATTTGAGGTTGGCAAAGGCCATATTTAAATTTTACTAGAAAATGAGAATTCAGCACCAGTTCTCAGAAAATGTAACACACTAAGCCACAGGAAGTCTGTCTAAACAGTATTGCTAGGTAGGCCACTGAAAATATTTACTAGAGTTTGTGATACCTGCCAGACAGTGTATGGGCTGGAAATTCTTCTGGCACACAGTGCAGCAGGGTGAATTTTTGCAACTACTCATCTGTGACTCTAAGAGGAAAGGTGAATTAAAAAGTTCTCTAACATGTTCTAATGAAGGTACTTGTTAGTGTCTTTTCCCAGAGTGTCAGCTGTATTACTCTTGAGATTGATACACTTGTCCACTGGGATGGACAGGCTGAGGAATTCACATTCTTTTGGTTAGGCTGTCAGACATCTGTGAGATCCTAATCCTTCCAGTCCTGCAGTTGCTATGAATGAAAAGCCACCCCTGAAGTCTGATGCATGTTGGCTGATGGAAGGGGGAATCTCTGAATTTAGTAGAATTCTCCTGCTTCTAATTAACTTAATCTTTCCCTTATTTAAACTATACTTGCTTGTGCCAGCAAGATAGTCTTAAAGACATTGCTTTCCACAGAGAGAGACATTGCAACTATTCAGATAAAGGTTGGACCAGGTGATCTTTCAAGGTACTTTCCAACATGTATGTATGATTCTGTGATCAGGGGGGCAGGTAAACAGCAAGATGTGTGCATTGATATTCAGAGATGGGGAACTGCACTTGCTTGGTGTCTCACAGAAGGCCTGTTGCACAGACTAGTGTGCTTATGCTGCAAAATCAGAAGGGTGCCATCCAGTTAGATAATTTTCCTAAGATCATGCTTCTTTATATATAAGGAGGCTTTATAATATGTTCAGGCTACTTATGTTTTGAATAAGAGGTTCTCAGGTTGTAATTTTTCTGACTGTTGTGAAGGATGGACAAAGAATATATTACAACAGACAAATAGCTGCCTGCTTCAAGAGTAAAGAATTCAGGAGACAAATGTAAGAATGAGTAACAGCATCTAGACATGATTGTGATGCAAGAGAGAGAGTCACAGAACAACTTCAAAGATTCCTGCTAGTCGACGGGACATTTGGAACAGACTGAGATGAGAAAAAAGCATTCTCTTTGCATTATAAAACTCTGGCATTTTCTCTCAAACTGCTAATTAGGAAAAATAGGTATCACCCACAGATGAAAGCACTGTATGTGTCAGTCTTAAAAACAAAGACAAGATTATGGAATTCATGGTATTAATGATCTGGATGTTGGTCCCCTATAAACTGTATATCCAAGAAAAAGATTTTAGAAGTGTAAAATACTACTCTAAATCATACTGCAGAGTATGTTTGTGGGTTTTGGTTTGTTGTTTTTGTTTTTTTTAAATATTGATTTCTTCTGGCATTTTTGGGGGGTATTTCTAGGTTAATATGAGCAAATGTAAACTTGTTTTACAGTCAAATGATTTGCAATTCACAGTCTCATAGTATGTTTGCTAATTACAAATATTCATTATGATACCTCATGAAATTTACAGACACATCAAATCTTGCTAAATTGAAACAGAGAATGACATCTGTTTGGTATATACAGAGACTTTCACAGTCTTAAAGCAAAGACTGACCAAAAAATGAGTGCAGAACAATGATGATTATGTTAATATTTTAAAATCTGTGAAGCAAAGCACAAGGATGGAGTAGGAAAAATCCCCAATGATCAAATCGAAGCAGCAGAGCTAATGGAAGTTTGATTTTTTAAAACAGCCTGTTCTCTCAGCAAATGAGATATCAAATGGAGAAGTAAAAGTGAGAGAATTTTTCATTTCTCTCAAGTAACACTGACAAAATTCTTAAGATTTTTAAAGCTGGCAAGGGATTTGGGGACAACTGCATTAAGGGATATATTGCTTTGTAAATCACTTTTTCAAATAGTAGTAAAATAAGTGTGTGTAAGAATTTTCTTTGCATAGTCTGAATTAATTCTTTGAAACATTGCATGGCTTCCTCCTATTAATCTGCTGTTCTGACTGCAGCTGTGTGGGATCTAGGATAATGTTTCTGATAAGATGGCAAGAAATAAGAGAAGACTTTGTCCTAACTCTGAGACTTGGTGTAGTTGTGATATGAAGCCTGTCTTCTCCCAGATATAGTAATGAGAAATCTTTGGAGCATGGATGGATGGTACATCTGAATTTTGTCATCACTTGCTGCAGTGATGATATTTGCTTAGTCAGCCTCCTATAGGATGTCCTAATTTCCCTTCAAAACTGAACTGTACCTGGATGCCAAGAGTGCAGGAGAGAGTTTATGGCACAGGAACTGAGCCCAGAACCAAAATGAGCTGAAGTTATGTGTAGACTGACCAGTGACAATGGTGTATTATGTGTGTTGGTAGCATGTAAAAATAAGCCTGTTGCATTGCTCCTTTTTAGGGTAGCTACAGAAAAAACCCAAACCAAAACACTAGAAAGAAAATATGCAGAAGGAGTCATGACCAGAATTAATTTTGACTTTGATAACTTCTGGTGTCTAGGTATGTACAGTTCATTAACTCTGAGCTGTATGTATCTCCTGGGAGCCATTCTGTACTGAGCACTGGTCCATTTGGGTCACCTGGCCCATCCTCTCCTCCCCATAGGCTCAGGTGCTCCTCTAACAGCCACATCAACAGCCTGAAGCTGCTGGTGAGGTCTCAGGCACCAGGCAGTGGCAGGTTTTTTTTCTATCCTAGTCCTGTCAGACCAGTACCAATAGTTAGTGCAGGACTCAGGACCTGTAGAAAAGTATAAAGGAAAACAAAGCCCAAAGCAAAGCTGCTGTTTACAGAGACCCAGACAAGTTCTGAGAATACAATCCAGAATTAATGGCATCTAGTGCAGATATTGCTGTGTAACCAGGTGACAGGAGCGCTCCTAAAAATATGTGGAATCAGTTTGAAAACAAAAGGACCAGATAAAGCAAGTGAAAAAGGACTCCTTTTCTTCTGGGATACCAGCTTGGCAAGGTAAATGCAGTGTGGGAGTGATCATACAAAAGAGATTGCAGGAGGCCACTCTTTTTTTGGTGCCATTTATCCTCTAGGGAGCTTCAATCAGAACAACAATGACTTTGTTGTTGTAAACCAGCTGGTGTATTACTGGGCATGTTTATTGCACTGCATCTGATTGCCTTTTCCAGGATGATTCCCCTGTCCACTCAGCATCCTGTGCATCAGTCAGCCACTTATGCAATAGTAATATGACTATTTATGTCACCAAAACTTGTTTCTGGATCTGTGCACTGAGTGAATACCATAACATGGTGTATTCTAAAGTGCTTCCTTGTAATTGAATCACTATGTGTGAAATCTCAGGGATTAGCAGACCACTTTTCAATAAAAATTGCTGTTACAAAATTTATTTGGCCCATCAAAGCTACCATCCAAAGCAGATTTTTATGGAGATGATCTCTTTTAATTCTCTGCTCAGTAAAGTCTCAGGTGAACTACCAGTATAGGAAACTAGCTGCTTAGAAGCTGTTTTGCTCCAGACATTTTGTGTTTCAGGCAGATGAATGGAAGACTACATCAAAGAGCTTCACTTTTTTTCATGGTTCAGTGTTCAGGTGGAATATGAGTGCAACCAAAGCAAATGCTGTCAGCCTTACATTCATCTCAGGAACATTTCCTTCCTTCCTTCCTTCCCTTGAGAGAAAGAGAGCTAAGAAAAAAAAGAATCTACAGAGTTGCATCTAAAATTCCCTAATTATAACAAGTGATATTTCTGGGGGGAATTAAAAAGTATAAGGCTAAAAAGAGGCAGATTTTTAAATTTCACTTTATGTTGCTTGTGCCTCGTTTAAGGTGTCCACAAGATAATAGGAACACATCATTTTGTAGTGAATTGCTCAGTTTTTAAGCTGCAATAACACTTCCGATGGTTATTTTTTTTAACATCTCAGTTATGTTATTATACTGGACAAACAGTGTTTTAGATTTTTTGGTTTGTTTGTTTTTTAATTAGGTGTATCAATTAGGTGTGTGCATTGAGATCTCTTGGGAGCTTCAGTTTGGTGCTGAGCTAAGCTGACCACTGAGCTCATACTTCCCCAGCATTTTTTATGGACAGTGCCAGTTCTGATTTTACTGTTAGGAAGCTGCATCAGCTTAAGTTCATCCAGCATTCACTGTAGTAATAAATTAGCTTACTAATGTATCTGTATTTGTGAATAGTGACACAGTTCCCTCAAAAATCTGGCCAAGCTCAGACTTCAGGTAATTGGCATAATTTTGAGACAATTTATAGAGAGAAAATATGTGAAGATCATCCTCTCTTTTAGTTGTTTCTCTTAATTCACATTTTCCTGGAGATACATGGCAAAATATTCCTCCATGTGTTGATCTAAAATTCTTAGCAACATTCATGTAAATTTAGAATGCAAATAAAGTATTATTTCAAAGGAACCTGCTTAGGGAAAGTTGTGATCCTTCTGGGAAGGACATCTTGCAGCATAATCTCCTACAGCTGCTGTTGGTATGATGTGGTTCTTTTGAGGCACTGCTTCTTGATCTGACATAATGGTAATAGCACAAGCTGCAGTTTCTGAGGAAACATAGCTGCAAATGTGCCTGTCACCATGAACATGGTGTAACATTTAGTGGAGGTACTAAGGAGGTATTGGCCCATCTGTATGGGGACAATTACATTCACTGTAAAGACAATCTAATATATGGCTGTGTCTGTCACTAGAAGACAGCCCTGTATTGTACCAGTCGTGTTCTTTATCTGGCCTTTCCCTGGTTTATCCTGATCTGCTCTCAGGCCATGTGTCTTTATACTCTGCAAAACAACACAGTAAATGTAGCAGGAGGACAGTGAATTTAATATGGGCATGTGAGAGAACAGAAGGCAAGGAGAATAAATGCACCCAGTAGTACCACTTGTGCAAGTGGGTCTCTTCAGGTGCTGAAGAGATCAACCAGCATGAAAAGTCAGATATGTATGAAGATAATGAGAGAAGAAGGCTTAAACTCTTGGCCAGAATAGGTATGGTTTTGTGTAACAGGTTAAGAACATTAGCAAAAGAATGATTAAATATAAGGCCTTTGGAGTTTTTGAAGATGCATTACAAGCACCATTACATGTAAACTGAATTTGCTTTTAAAAAGACAAACCAATATTCAAAAAGAGGCCATGAAGAGAGTGATCGGCAACTAGAAATTTATCATTCAGCTACTGTGATGCCAGCTAGCAAGAGGTTATTGAATACAAGGTAACAAACTGGTTGGTTTGGTTGGTTGGGTTTTTTAAAATAACTACCCTGATGTTAGTTCATTGATACGTGCAGTTTTGCAGCTGCATTCACATACATATTTCCAAGCATTTCTGAAATATTTTAAATATAGTTATTTATTCTGATTTCTGTAGCATGGTGCTTACTTTAAAATTGTAGTAAGAAGAGAATGCAAAATGACCATGTAATAAGCCTGTGACAGATCAAGAATAAAAATTAGGAGATAGGATTAAAATTTAGGGTTTGTGATTTCTGCTCTAGCATTAAGAGCCCAGAATATTTTATAGTAAAAAGTTGTCTTTAGACTTTGGTGTCTATTGGGATACATGACAGCTAAGGGAGAGTTTGTGATCCTACAATTTGTTCTTAATCTAAAATTCTTGAATATTTCTGTCTGGAAAGAGATGATAATTTGAATTGTTGATAGTTTGGATTGATGGTTGGTTTTATTTTAGAGCTGAGCAAATACAAATCTGAGTGGACTTTCTGCTCCATCATGTTTTCTCACTGACCCTTGATGTAACATTCCTTTGGATGTAGAACTACATCACAACATAAGGCTTGTGAGGCTTAATTTTTTCCTGATAACCACACCCCCACTGTCTTTAGTTATTATGAAGTCAAGACTGTGATGAAGGAGTTTCATGTGAGGAGAGTAAGTTACTGGTTGAGACTGTTTCTATGTTACAGTACGGCTCATGGTACATTTAAATAACCCTTTATTATGCTAGTTGCTCAATCTGAAAGGTTCATCAGTCCAAGCCATTTTACATGGGAATTACATTTATAATTTCTCTAATTGATAATTTTATTTTTAAAAAATAAATAATTGTACCTCACTGATGTCCTTCGATAAAAACTAATTTTAAAGGAGTTGTTGCCAGCCTAGGGTTTGGCCTTTATCCTCATTCCGTAACATTAGCCTGAAGGTTTAATTCAAGTTGTATTTAGTGGAATACTTTTGTAGTCCTTCATTTACATGTATGCCAACAAGCTTAAATGCACTGCAACCTTGGAAGACTTTCAAAGGAAGTAATAATTCCTCTGAAATAGGTCTTTTGAAAGCTTTATCTTGTTCTTTCTCTTTTTGTTAATCTTGGAGCCCCTTAGCATGTCAAAGCAATTTTTCTAATGTCACATCTCCCAGACATTAGCATGAAAGAGCTTTAAAAGATGATTTGAGAAAGAATAAATGTTGAATGAGCATTTATTATAGAGCCGTTTATGCTACATTTGCATTTTGACTATATTTTTGACGTGAAATGTTTGAAAAGCAGGCTAATTTGAAAGTCAATAGTCTCTAAACAATGTATACTACAAGTCTGTTTACACTGAACTGTTTCCTTTGTGCATTAATTTACAAAAATAAGATTTCATTAGGCATAAGCTGATTTGTTTATAGGGATGAGATTAAAGTAGTCTCATTAGTCTTAACATTGAAGTGGTATTCCCTTTAGAAATTTAGTAGTGATCAAATGTTCCTCTTTAAGTTACATTCAACAGAATAGAGGTAAATGTGTCAGCCAATTGATGCTGATAATTTTTTGAGTTCTGATTCCTTCCAATTCAGCCATTATGGAAATTAATTACTGAAGTATACCCAGGTCGGGAATGAAAAGAATAGTATTGATTTATTAGTTATACAATGAAATTTGAATGGTTTTAATTTGTTTTTTGTTTTTTTAAGAAATTGTCTGAGTAGATGGCTAACAGACAGAAGTTGTGCATAATTTGAATGATTTTATTTATCTTTGTGCATTGAAACTTGCCAGATAGCATTTGGAACATTGATATGTATGAGAAGATGTATGCTACCAGGGTAACACATTAGGTATCATACAAACAGCTATGTTATCTGGAGATACATATCTGGAGATACAGCTGGAGATACAGCTATGTATTCTGGAGAAAGTACCAAAAGGAATTTTGATTTTCAGGTATCACAATATTCTATATATGTCATATTAATGTCCATGCTATTTTGGGTTTTTGGGAAATAATGCTTTGCAAACAGCTTGCTAATTACCAAAATTTGAAGTAAGAAAAAATTAGATCTTTCTTCCATGTTAAAATTTCCAGTGAAACCTCAGTATTAACAAAGAAAAAAATAATGAACAAGATCAATATCTGCAATGGTTGAGAAAAAGATAAAAATGGGGATGGTGTGAGTACCCAGCAGGCAGTAAGAGAGCTGGATGAGCTCTACCTTCAGACAGCCACCCTACATTGTAGGCAAGGCTTCTATCATAGCCCCCCAAGTCTATGACGTGATGAGAACTTAAGAGATGTTGGGCTTTTAGCTCCACAAGATGAATTCCCTACTCTTTATGAAGGTGCAGTAATCACATTAGTCATTGCAAAGATAATTATGCATATTCATACATATTGATATGATATTTGAGAATCACTGATTTTGAAGGTTGGTTTTGTTTTTTTTTTTAATGTAGCAGGTTTTATCATAATGATGAAATTATAATTATTTCCTGGATGATATTTCTGTTGTCATTTCTGACATATTCCTGTCACCAATTACTCAGTACAGGAAAGACTCATAGTCTGCATTGGTACAATAACAAAAGAAGTCATAGCAGAGAGAAGAGAGGGAGGGAGCATTTGTCCATTGCATAAATCCCACAAGGAAAAATCCCACAAGGAACAGTCTTCAATCCTAAGTAAAGCACTGGTGAACCCACCTTTTCCTCATCTTTACTGTAGCGTCAACTGTTGTTGCCATCCAGCAACAAACAGAGGAATTGCAATTTCCATGGCTTAGAAACCTTAAAATACTGCTAATAACCTATCATTCTGATGTCAAGAAAGCCATAATTATTCTAAGTATGGCTAATGTGCAATTACACAGAAGCTGCCCTCCTTAAACAATCCTTTTTAAGTTCTCAGAACATAAAGAGGGCAAATCTTGTGGCGCCAAGTTAGAGAGATCAAAGGGCCCTGGTAGTAGCAAGGATTCTGAAGGGCCAATAATATCAGAAAAAGGGGAATCCACAAAACTGAACAGCTTCTCCATGGGTGTTCTTGGAAGGTATATCTTTTTATTCCTCTTGAGATACATGGTTTACATTTTTTTTAAAAAAGCTCTGCAATAAATGTTCTCAGAGCATTGACTCCCTGAAGAAGAATTAAGATACAACGATATAAACTATGGCCTAGTGTAGGTATATATAGCTTCAGTTATACAGCAAATGTTTGGACTATTTGATCAGTGTTCAAATGTATTTACATGGAGAGATATATGTGCATGCACAAGTATGTGTGCTTTGTGTTATATGTTTAAACAAGCATATAGTTGCTGGCACTGAGTATCTTATAACAATTATTTGAACATTTAAAGTCAGAATCTAATTGAGAGGGGATGGCAGGGGAGGATTTAAATCTGAATTATAACAGGACTTAAACAGACAGACACACTCCCCCAACTCTTCAGATGGTTTTTGCTGTAAGGGAGTATATGAAGAAAAAGTGAAAGATTTGCACTCTTACAGTCAATCCCAGATACACATATGGGGAAAGAAAGAGAAGCTCTTCATTTGTGAACTTTTCTGAATAAAGTAAGAGTATTCTCATAAAAGTAAGTTTTTTAAAAGGGAATTGTTGAAAATCGCTTAAGAATAAAACTTCTGAACACTGTCTCCTTTTTTGCCTTAGTATGAATAAAAGCTGTAAAAGCTCTAGCCTTTAAACTTTTCAGGTCTTTCTATTCATTTTCTGAAGAGATTTAAATGAGAGATGTTCCTTTTTGTTTGAGTTGTTTGATGCAGGTGATGATCATGTAAGTGCAAGGGCCTATCTTTCTCAGTATCTTAGACCTCAGCACTGAGCTAAAAGCTTGCTCTCAGCAGTGGATAGCAGATGAAAATACCACTGTCCTCCTTCAAATGTTACTTTCCTAGAAATTTTATCATTTCAGTTTATTACTCAGGTGCCTCCAAACCCTTGCATTCATGCAAAACTAGACATTTTATAGTTCCCTGGCCAATCTTAAGAGGATATCTACTACTATGAAGTAGTTGCCTGGGGTCTGAACTTCATCAGTCATGTTGTCTGTAGTAGTCTGTGTCCCTTTTCTCTTTGTATGGGCAAGTAGGTTTTGCCCATGCATTTAGAGATGAGAACAGAAACATTCTTTAAATGGCAAACTTCTTAGGGAAGACAAATTCTGAAGTGAACAGTCCTATTGTCTGAGTAAATTCTTGCCCTGTGCATGCCTTTTGGAAACTTGCTCAGTAATAAAGCGTAGCAATTCAAGCAGCAGAATGCTTGTAGTTGGATTTTAACATGAAGTCACAATGCCTTCCATATATTAGAGATTTTGTGGCTTTTTAATAGGGATAAATAATAAGAGACTAAGCAAATGCTGGCCTTCTTGAAGTCAGTTGAAAAAAATAAAAACCAAAGCCATTCCATTTACTAGGTCCTCTGTTTAGGATTTAATTTATTGGTCCTAATGGATTTTACTTTTTGCTTCAAATTCCAGCTAAAGTTTGCTGCATACTCATCTTGAAGCTTGACTATTTATTTCTTTGTTGTTACTCAAGAATTTCCTCAGTGTTATTTCCTCCTCAGAAGGAGGAATTATTGAAGTATTAGGAGAAGCAGTTTTGTAATTTCACTGTTTCACAGTGCTTAGTACAATGACTGCCTTATATTATATTCTCATGTTTCCCCCCCAACAATTCTCCCTTATTATATGAGTGATTACCAAGGGATTTTTTTGTGCTAATACCTGTAGTAGTAGCAGCTGTGACCAGATATGACAAGAGCTACCACTGTATTTTGTCAAGCTTGTTTTGAATGCTATGGTAAGAAAAGTAGCTTCTGAACCTACCTGTGACAGGTGAATAAAAAAGCACCCTTTTTGTTTCATTTATGAACATCTGTTCTGATGAAAACTTTCCTAAATAATCAGAGACCCCAGTGGTCATCTCCTCCAAGATCTGCAAGTCCTAGGCATACAAACAGGGTCAAAGCTCAGTGTTTAGCATAATATCCTATTTTATAAGATAATGCCAGCAATTCTGCACGTTTGGATCACTTCCACTCTTCTTAAATTATGACTTTTTGCTTTGCTGTTTATTTTGAATAAGCCTTTCTTTTTACAGATTTAATCCAGTTCATCTACCTAGTAGCTTTATTCTTTGATGATGCAGTTTCTTAATTTGTTTTTACCTTCTCCCCATTTTGTTTTCCTCATGTTATCCTGCTTTCCTGATTTCTGAATGAACTGGTAATTTCATTCCCTTTCTTCGGGGAGATACTTTTCAATACTCAAATGTATGGTCCCATTCCACAATTCTCTCCTGCTACTTGTTGCAGTAGTTGTGTTGTTGTATTACTTCTGATATATTTGTGCAAAGCTTAATACATGAAATATGATTAAACAGCAATAAACACTGACATATGAGTTTCTCATAAGCATAGAAGAATATAATAAACCAGAAATTCTGCTCCTCTGAGACTGTCACTTTAGTGTCATTAATATATCCTTGGAAAAATGCAATAAGTACTATGATCAGGTGAAAATATTAATTCTACATTTTATATGTTTTAATATTGATGTTTTCACTCCTACAGCTTTCATGATAAAAAGAGATTCAGAATTCAACATTTCTATAATAAAAAAATGTATAGGATGGGTATTGTTGTATTACATTGCCCTCTTCTACTTAAGTTTAGATAACTCAGAACAGTGCAAATAGTCTGAAAGTTTATCAGGTGATTATTTTAAAAGGAATCACACATTTGCTGAGCCTTAACTCTTGTGGAAATTTCTGGAAGTTACCACTGCTGGTTAGGTCTTCTGCAGGCAGAAGTTTATAGTTAAAGCTTCTCCTCAGTTGTGTTTTCGGAAAGTGAGGGAATGTGAAGTATAATGTAACAAAAGTTGACCCCTGCTAACTGTGCTCTTACCTAAAAAATATTAAAAAAAGATCACCAAGCATTGTTTTGTCTATTGGAAAAGAAGGAATGAAAAAGAGAGGTGTCCAAGGATTTTGAACAGATTATTACCTTTTGAGGTACAGGTTAGCAGCTAATGGAAATGGCAGAAGCCAGACTTCAGAATCAGCAAACCTTCTTGAAACTTAAGCAGCTCACTGGTTCCTCAGACTGGTTCCTCATTGCTTCTGGCTCCTTGTAGGAGCCAAATAACCTTAGGACCAGAGCTGATCTCCTTTTGTTGTTCCTGTTTCTATGTTCTTGAACCTGTTAAGCTATTCAGATGGAGAGCAAAGTCTGAGGTTGAGCTGTTGATCAGCAAGTGAACAGAATACATAACTTGACTGGGTGTTACTAAATTAAAATGTTTGCTAACAATTCACTTTTAAAATGGCATCAAATAGGATGTGCTACACAAAATTATATTCTAGTAATTCTCCCTGCTGACTGCAGTCTTTTACTAACATCTCATCTCCTTTCATGTCTCTGGGTCCTGGTTAGTCAGCTGTTAACTTTGCTAATTTTGCTGCTGTAAACAAAACTTTCATGCTGCATAGCAGTTTGTGTGCTTCCATGGAGAGAATATACACAATGCTGATTTATGTCCAGTCCCCATGGCTCCTGCATAGACTCATAAATAGGCATTAAGCTCCATTTATGCCTATTCATCCCTGTTCATTGACATAGAATATAAGAATGTGCTGGTCCTGCTATTTTTCCATGTTATAATTGCATTGAACTACTCCAGGTTTCAACACAGTGTGGTGTGGTCTGTATGTGAAACAGGGCTCCAGGGATGCTGGTTTATTGACCATGTGACATTGACGTTTGAAACACTGAGGTGGGACACAGATGGGTTTCAGTGGATCAAGGCTGGTTTACCCCAACTTAGTATCTGGCTGCTGTTTTCCTTTGAGTCCGATTTGGTATTCAGTGATTGAACAAAACTCCAACTGACTTCAGTTAAGAGGTTAGCCTGTGTAGGTACTAGTTTAGGAAGTCCTTTTAGGGGTTAATATCACGAGTTTCCTATGCACGTGGAGGTGAAAACTGTTTTCATACAGGACAATGAAACAAACCCATGAACAGTTCCCAGGCTACTTGGGTCAAAGGTCCCATGTAGCACCCTACCACCCAAGAGGAGTATTGTTGGGGTCCTGGTGGAGGAGAATTCTGCAAGTACCAATAACTGTGACTTGTCTGTCCAATTAATAATCAGAAAAAACTGTAAATGTAAAGGGATAAAGGGGAACTGGTAGTGATCCTACTATTAAAACATTAAATATTTTGTAGCATGAGAGCGCTAAGTCAGACTTCACTAAAGCATTTGAAATTAGGACCTCTAAAAAATACAGCAGTGGGAGGAAAAAAAAAAGAAAGCTTCAAAGCTGCTTTTTCTCCCCCTTGGAAACCTGCTGGTGTTAGGATAAAATGAATAGAGAAAAGAGAAAGGTTTGCCTTCTAATAAAGCATCTGTTGCCCACTTTGAACATTTCTTACTTCTTTGTGAGTGTGTCTCTTCAGTTATGGCAACTACTGACAATGAAGAACAGAGATATAGAAAAAGACAATACCTGTTATATAGCCAATATTTCTGATTTCATGTCACTTTGAACAGAATCTTCATTTGACCACATGCTGTGACCAAAAGGAATTTCTTTGTTGCCTGATCCAAAGATGCTGTAAGATGCTCAAAAAAGTAAACTGCAGGAATCTGTTCAATAAGAAAGATAAAACAAATCTTACAATTCATTCAGTGCACTGCTATCACTTTTAACTTCAGCCTATTTTGGTGTGCTGCATGAAAACTGAATTCAAATGACTTATGCTTTTTCCCTTTTCTTTTTAGCGTTGTTAATTCTGATCATGGACTGTAGATTTCCTTCATCTTGGAAATAAAAGGTACTAAAATAAACAAGTTCAGATAGATTCCAAATGTGAGAAAGAATAAGAGGTGTACACACATCACTGGATTGTTTAGAAACCTGTGGATAGTTGTTGTTATTGCCACTGAATTTTAGCTGCTGTAACCAAGCTTTTTGAAGACTGCCCTCCATAAAAGATTTGCAGGCTTTCACAGCAGGAAGTTTCCAGATTTGGCTGGGGTACTTACCTGACTGATTCAGCAAAATTTTGGCGAGACCTCAGGCACTTTATTTTTCTACCTTCTGTGAAGTTTGACCTAATTAAACTGAGTAAAATGAAAAAAAAAAAGGCCACTTTTATTTTAAGTAGGTATGGGAAAAATACAAAGTTTTAGATAGACAAGCATTTGTATCTTTGAATTATCCAGAGTAGAAAAGGTTGCAGAGATGACTTCTTTTTCAATCCTTTTTTCAGTACTCTTGAACTCTTAAAAATTTCTCCTCAGACACTTTCCTACTTCAGTCTCAAGCCTCTTTTAGAATTTAAAGAAAAGGACTTTTAGGTTGTTTTTTGTGGGGTTTTTTTTGTACTTAAAAGTATGAATGCTTTTTCTAGTGGATCACACTACTTGGGTATGGAACTTGTGGCACTTGTAAGCCTGCACATAATTCAGTCAAGAGTTGTAAGACACTCTACTCAACAATTATGTTTTTAATTACTCAGATTTAATTACTTCCTGTATGCCTGAATTGCAAAGATGAGGTGCTCACAAGGTACAATAGTGAGAGTCTCTAGCACATGGATGTAATTATTAATGTTGATTTTTGTTGTGACTACAGTCTAGTACTCATGTGAACCATGACTCTAGTACTCATGTGAACCATTATACTGGATATTAAAATAAGTTTTAATTTCTCACTTGAAGTGTCTTCAGCATGAGAAATGCATCATGCTTTTGGACGAAGTTAAGGCAGATCCTATAGAAATTGCATCTATCATGCACTGTGTGGTATTTGTGTGAAGCCTTGTGGTGATAAAGAGAAAATGAGAAGCCTGTCTCTTGCGAAAGTTAGAAATAATTGGTGCTACACAGACAGAAACTGGGGTTGATTTCAACAGCAGAATAGTTAATGCCACAATACAATACAAAAATTGGCATACAAAATCAAACATGCCATCAATCAAATTTAGTGTCAGAGACAGCACAGGGCTTTGCAAGAAATAATCTTGTGGCATGATTCTACTACTTGAACTCAATAGGAAAGCTCATTGATGTTAATGCTGCAGGGCTGAGTCCTTGCATCCAGAATAACCTGTTCCTACTGAGACAAGAGTCTCTGTAACCCTTTCTTACAAACAGACTGATGAAGACTTGGATCCCTTCTAATAATAACATACTTATTTTATAATAATGTTCTTGTAAATATCTGTTTCCTTTTTCAATCTCATTCATATCTTAGACTCAAATTTTTCATTTTACAGTGAATTCTCTAGGTTTAATAACTGGTTAAACTGTTTGTTTCCTTTCATTGGTTTTATATTTTGCCTTTTCTTTTTAATACACTTTACCTTTGTATGTAATTTAAAAGAGGGCAAACAATAAATTCAATGCCAGGTACCTTTTTAGGTTACCTCTTATTTCCTTCACAGAGCAGGAGGATTTTTTCAAGTCCTCAGTAAATTTACCTGGGAAAATGTGTGTCAGTGTCAGGGTTTAACACTGGACCAGCAATTAACCAAATGGCAGATGCTCTCTATGAATCCCCCTCCGTGATAAAGAAAGGAGTGAGAATAAGGGAGAGAGACTTATGGGTTGGAAACTAAACTACACAGCTTTAATGAAGCAGTAATAATAAAAAAGTAAAAATTATTGAAAATACAAATATACAGGAAAAAAACAATACTGTGTTCCTCCCTCCTCCCCAGTAACACTCATGTCACCACAAAGGCTTCAGGGCAGCCCTGGGAAAGTCCAGCATTTGGGAGCTGGAGGCAGGAACACACAGATTCAGGATGGCATGGACTGGGACCACAGGCAGATGAACAGATGGAATCCTCCCAGGATGCCAAAGCAAACAGGAACAGGCAAAGAATGACTGAAGGGAAGAGTGAAGGGTGAAGATGAAAGCAAAGGGGTGAAAACTTAGATGACATCAAAAGAATAGACTGAATATAAAGTTTATAGAATATTTTGTTCATTCTCTAATAGTCATAAACAAATGCTTTTGTTTCACACTGAAAAGTTAAAATACTAGTTATGGAAGCCTTGGAGTCATGCAAGAGCAATGCATCCACCTCACATGGTGGTCTGAGAAAAATCTAGAAGTTTGTGGCCCTTAGAAAAGAAGACACAAGCTTTGGAATCACATGTCTGTGCATGGCAAACCAGATGGGCTGATGAACTCTGGCATTGTACAAGCTTCTTCTCTTTCTATTTGTGCTGTCAGATCATATTACTAACTGAATTTGAGCAAATTCCTTTCTTTCACTGTTCTGTTCCTTTTCAAATGAGGATACAGCACATATTCCCATTTAACCATTAGAAACTTACCTCTGTCTAATTTGAATTCCTTGGTCCACAGACACTGCCAGCTTTCTGAAGAGTTTACTCTTCAAATTATGCATTCCTTCCTTCAACTCATCAATTATGTCACACACAGCAGATATATGCTCTGTGACTGATTAGTTACCTCTTCCTGGCAAATAGTAGAGTTTGTGATCGAGTAAGCAGGTTTATAGATTCCCTTGATCAAAGCATCAGGATCTATTCCTATTAAAAAAATGTCCTTTGAAGTGGATCAGCACTCAGGTAATTCAATTATCTTCTTTCTGGAGGATTCATGTTAAAAGATCGTTTACTCAGGTAGAAAGTGATGGAAGATACTGTTTTCATTGCGACCCATCTGGTAACTTTGTCAGCCTCAGAAAACAAGAAGCATGTGAAATTCTTTTACTGTATCTGAGAGGTAAAGATGTGATCCTTTTTAAAATTTCTGTGAAATTTCTCTAAAATTACTCCCATGTTATATTTATCTGCATTTGATCCTTATGACACTTCTAGAAAAAATGAATAGTTCCCCTGTTTAAAGTTAAGCTGTAGTAGGACTTCTCAGAAAGCTATACAAACTGAAATTTTTATCTACATTTTCTTATCTGCCAATTTATTAACTCTTACTCTCCTTGTAATTCTGGATGGATACCCATTTTTCAATCCAGGCATTTCTCTTGTTTTACAGAGAGCTAAAAGTTTCCAAGGGATATCCCATGGTCATGGAATTACTTTTCTACACTTTTTCTTTCCCATGCACGTGTCAACATTTCTTATTTGATTACTAAAATAGATCAGTGGTTCTCAGTAGGTACCAAAAGAACTTTAATACAACGAAATTAAAAATGCTGCCAAATACTGCTTTAAAGCTGAGAACTCCTAAAAAACTAGTGGAAAAAAGTGAAAGGCATTTTTAATTGGAGCACTTTTAAAGACTAAAAATATGTTATTAATTTTCTTCTTAAACATGAACAACTTAGTGTCCTGTATGCTGTAGATACATATGAGATTTGTAGCACAGTACCCCAATGGTCAGGCACTTCAGACAAGGCCTAGAAACCCTGTTAATACTGAAATCTTTCTTCAGCTCTCAGGTAAGGAGATATGAGATCAAAGTGGTGCATAATTGCTCTGTAGCATGATAGATTTCATCCCGAGAGCATCAGGAAACCTCCGGATGGATGGGAGAGATTTTTCTTCAGATGTGGAGACAGTATAAAACTGTTTTGAAACAAAATAATTAATTTGTTCTTTTTTCCTTTACTATACAACATCCCTGCTATAATCTTCTATTTCTTATCAATGGATTGATCAGATACTGGTTTTCTCTGTAGTCTGGGTCTGATGCTGTAGGATCTGGCAAATATTGCAGGGTGAAAAGCTAACATGAAGGCTGAAAGAATGAAAACAAGTCAGATTAAGAAAATGGAAAAGTCAGCCTTTTATAGTAACTATGTTGGTAATAGCCTCTCTGTGATATGTGGAATATTTGAATGCAGGGGGTGGTGGAAATTAGATGATCCTTTATTCTTCTTTTATTTCCTTTTTTGTATTTGCTTGGAAGAGTTCTATAGCTAGAATGATGCCTCTGTTCCTACCTCCATAACAAAAAAAAAAAAAAAAAAAAAGGACAGCACAACCAATAAGGATCCACCAGGGAGCTTCCATTTAGGAATCTCCCCCTCAGTGTTTTCTTTCCTGTCTGTCTTTAGCCTTCAGGATCAGCTCTGTCTAGGGCAGAAAAAAGAAAGATGTGAAGGTATCATCACATCTATAAATAAGTTCTTACACATTCTTTATTATCATTGGACATCAGGCATCATAGGACAACAGCACTTCCTAAAGTGGTCATATACGTGGTATAAATCTGTTCATAATAATGGACAAGGTGGTCCCTGGATTCAGTGTCTGCAAGAACTGACAAATCCTGTCAAGTACTGCCTGTCTCTAGCCAAAAAGCAGAAAGGTAAAAATTGAAATAGCTGAAGGAAAATGAAAAATAGCCAGGTTTTTTGAGTTTTAAAGGAGAGCAGTTTCCTTAGGACTATGTGAAGTTTCTGAAAGAATTCTTTAAACCTCTCTCTGTGAAAAAATACCTTTTTTTGTGAAAAGGAAGGAAGGAAGGAAGGCCCACAAAAGTAGACTGAAGATTTAATATATCTTCTTTTTTCTCATTTCACCTGGTGTCATTTGTGTCTCCTCCTTGCTCTTTAGGTCCCTCCATAGTTGCCTACCTGCTGCCCCTTTGAAATACTTTCTAGAATAAGAAATCTTTCTCTGGACACTTTTGATGGGAACTTTCAAGTGGAGACAAAGGCTTCAGACTGAATGCTCAAGCTGATTTTTTATATGCTGGTTGCTTTTGGGAGACCTGTGAGATGAGCCCAAGCTAATTAATACTTCCACAACTTTCCATAATGTCATAGTCTTGAATGCACACATATGCACACACTTGTGTGTTAAAAATTATTTCTGAAATAGTAAAATGAGGAATTTAATATGCATATTTAATTTGATTCTTCTGTACATCCCCTGGCTCTGCTCTTCACCCATCTCATGTGTTCTATATTTCTGATCTCCTGGGTCCATATTTCTAAGTATCTCAAAGTGCAGTATGTAAACCTCTTCATCTGAATGGGGTGAGCATTCATTTTCCTTCCTCACAGCATTCAGTGAGTAAGGTTGAAATTAACTGTTTCTCTTCTTTTACTACTGCTAAAGGAATAAAGTCCATTTAGTATAATGAAGATGGTAGCTGAATTACTGTATGTGTGTGACCATGAAGTTATTCCTTTGAAAGCCATGGAATGCTGATAAAATGTGGACATGTGAATGCTGGAGCTGTAGCCAAGCAATGAGGAAATGGGTGAGACTGTTGGTACGAAAATGGAAATCATTAAATGTGGATGTCAGGATTTTGACATGTGACTGACTTCAGGCAGTACTGAAAAGAGAAAAAAAGAAACATTCTATTAAAAGAAAATGTTTTCAAAATTTGCAGACCAAAAGTATCAGTCATTCAAGCGAGTGACTGAAAACACCTCTACAGTTTTCAGATGTTGTACTTTTTGAACAGATGTGGTTTGTAGTGGTTCATCAATGGAGTGGCAATAGGGCATCTGGACTGACCAACTGGGGATGCCTGGAGCACAGCTGGAGAAATGCTGCTCCCTGCCGTGTCAGCAGAGCTGAAGGCTGTGGGCTCAGGAGCCCTGTCAGATGGGTGAATGAGGTGGATGCTTAATTCTATTCTTTTTCTCTCTCTCTCTTTGTATCTTAAACAAACTTTGAGTCATTAGTGGGCTGCCTGCTGTAGAGATCTCTGGGCTTTATACAATCTGGCAGTCTCTCTGTCACTGGAAAGGAGATCTAAATCAAATCACAACAGAGAAGAAAAATATGTCTCTTACAAGAGCTGTCACCTTGCTTTTAAAGATGGCTAGGATTTGAAGGGGAAAAAAAAGTATTCAGAAAGAATGTATTTCCATAATCCAGCAAACTTTTTCCAGCTTGAAATATTTTATCATTGTACAGGGAGATTTTTTTTGGTCTCCTTAGTATTTATGACCTCATGTGTGACTTAGCACACCATGAAGTGAGGGACCACAGTAATCTTAACCCCTCCCATCAATGGGAGATAGTAGCTCCTGATTGTGATAACTCCAGGAATTTAAAAAACTTATATTGGTATAAATTATAAATATATGTTAGTTTCCAGCTAATATATTAAGTTTTCCAGAATAAATGGAGCTGTGGATCTTGTGGGAACAGAGCTGTGGTATGTCTCTGTTCTTCATTCCATTTAAAATTAATTATAATAAAGAACTGCTAATTATCTTCAACTCCACACTGCAGCTGGATTTCAGTAAAGATTTGAATTGTATCTCTACTGTGGTGAAATGTGTTTGGTTCTACATAAGAAAACCTGCCAATATCATGTCTGCACCTCTTCATTGTGAATGTGTAAGCCTTGTGACTTTGTTTTATCACACTGAAGCACCTAACCCAGTTTCTTGCACATCTGGCAAATCAGATCAGTATTAACTGCAGTATATTTTTCTTGATATGAAAACACTTAGCAGCTTGGTTAGGACTTTATTTCTCACAGTGGTATGTTTGTGTCTCTGTAAAGTGGCATCTGAAACAAGTTCATGATCACTTCTTCCTCTTGTGAATATTCTGCATGCAATGTGTTCTTCAACTTCTACAAATTTCGATTGTTTTCTAGAATTGCAAGCTACAGGATGTTTCCAGTACAAAATGCTTCATTTCAAAGTTAAGTTGTCTGCTAATTGATAAATCATTCCTCATAGCCTTTTGAAAAAGTCAGGCTCTAAAAGATGGAGGAAATGAAAACTCCAGTATGACAGCAATTCCACCCAAGCTGCATGATTAACGTGCTGGGATAGATTCTCAGCTGTGCTGAGTTTGGCCTTCATGAAGCTGAGCAGAGCCAGAGAGAGCAGTGGCACTGAGCCACCTTTCCAGTCCTTTGATCCTGGGCCAGCCAAGGGCAGAGCTGTCTGTCTGCATACTTTAAAGCAACCTAAGAGTTGTTTTAAACTGTGCTGTTCTAATGATGAAGTAGGGGCTGCTAGCCAGGACTGTTACCCCAGACCCACTTCTGTGGTATCCTGGGCATTGCTCTCTTCTGTTCCCCAACCTAGCTTGTGACCCTATCACTTGTCACTAGGAATCCTGTCTGCATCTCCACTGTTGCTGCTTTTAGAAATGAAAAAGCAACCAAAGTCAGAGGCAAAAATATTGCCTTTTATATTTACAAATAGAAGAAATTACTTCTTACACCACTACATTAGTCTAATTGTGGAACAATCCCATTTTTAATTATTCATCTTGATTTCAACGTCTAAATCCATGCTAGTATAAGTGTTACTCTTAATCTTGACTAAATATTTAATTTTTTGAAATTCTATTTACCCTTAGGTGTTTATCATTACAATATTTGTGGAAAGGATATTTGCATTTCTTGAAAGCATCTGCATATAGGAAAAATATCTGTTCTCCAGATTAGGGTGAAACACTGTTGAAACATATTTTGGAGTGGAAGTGTTTCACTTGTTTCTTAAATCTATAAAATGTTACTTCCCCATCAGGATTTTTATATTGTGATAGTCTTGTAGTGATCTTAATGAAGCAAGAATGTTTTGTAAGAATTAATTATGCCCATAGATTGAATACTTACAGACTGTCCAAGATGAATGTATTTGTTGCAAAAATATCTTTTAGATTCCCCTACTGTTGTGATGTGATTTTCTGGATTTGAAATTTTCAAATTATCCCATTAAAATTTTCTTTTCAAAGGGAATGCTATTTAAAATGGGAGGCTTTCTACTTGCTGCTACCACAGTCCTTTTTGAACTAGGCTGTCTAGATTTTTCCCTCTGGATGAGACCTTTATGGATGGAGGGACAGATGATTCTGTGTATCTGCCCAGTGTGATTTCTGAAACAGTTGGTGCTGGCTCTGTTGGAGATACAAGACTGGGAGGATGTAGGAGGAGACAGAGAATTCTTCTGGAAAAACTGATTTTTCCATGTTGGGTCTTTAAAAATCTTATTATGAACATCTTCAGATTGTTATAGTTCTGAAATTTCTGGGTTTCTCTCCACTTGATATTTGTGAGTTCTTCTGTCATCATAATGTGTAAGTGTAAAAATAATACCAAAAATGAGAGCTTTATGGTACACTGTTCCTTAAATAATACTGATCAGATGATCTTTAAGGTCCCTTTCAACCCTAGATCTTATGATACCAAGACAGCAAAGTCTGCACCTTAGTACAAATCTGAAATTAATGTTCATGTTTCTAGATTATGACTCCATAACCTTGCAGTTTAATGTTCTGTTATCCTATTTATTTTTTAGAGCTCACTGAAGGTGAAAACAGTAATAAATCTCAGCTTCAAGAGACAAAGAATTTTTTTTAATGTGGGCATTTTAGTAAAACTTTTACCTTAATTGTTTGTTCAACTTTTATATTTTGCTAATTATTTCCAAGGTTTTGTGTTTTGTTTGAAAAACTAAGTTCATTTTGTAAAATGCATTTATTTCACTAGATGCCACAAAGACTCCTTTAAAAGGCCTATAGAGTGCCTGTCTCTGATGCAAGCCCAGTTATTTTTGTTCAGTCCACACTTTGTGAAGTGTGAATGCCTGATGTCTGTCTGCTCTGTCCATGCATGCATGAACATACTGCACAACTTGCTGTCCCCCTTCACAGTGGAGGAAGTCCTGCTCTTCCCCCCCCACCCCAGGCTGTATTAAATGGCACGAAGACAAGGCCTTTCTCTTGTCAAACCACTAGAAAATCTTTGTTTTTTGCTTCATCTGGAAAAATCAGTGCATATCCCTAATCCTGTTTCAGGCTCTAGGTCTGAAAGGAGGAAGTTAATGGAAAAAAAGCTGTATCATGGAGAAGTGCTGGTGCTTTGTTGCTTTGGAGCTGGGACATCAAATTTGGCAGGAACAAAGATGCCTTCAGATAAACCTTCTGTTCCTGTGTAAAACTAACAAGCTATTAACTGCTGAAAATAAATTTTATAAAGGAAATTTTCATCTGTTGTTGCTAAATGGTCCAGTGTGAGGGGCCAGAGCTTTGAAACCAGATTTGGATGTTTGGAAAGGACGGGCAGCACAGCTATAGGGATGAATGGATAAAATCAGGAGGCTGCCTGGGACAGGAAACTTCAGAAGTGACTGACCCAGAGGGCAGCATTTAGGAGAGATTCAAACTTCACATAGTTTATATATGAGATCTGAGGTGTTTTCTCTGTACAAAAAGAAGCATAATACTGGTCGTGCACTGAAGAACTGGGGCTCTACCAAGGCATGTGAATAGATGGAGTGAAATTTTTAATGCATAGTGATTAAAAAAAAGATACTTAGAGTGATGGTTTCCCCACAAAACATTCCCCTTGAGAAAATGTGTCCTAGTGTATATTCTCCTCCATAAATTGTACTGGTTTGAAGTTTAAAAAAAAGTGCAGGCAAATTAGAAGTGGGTTTGATTCCTTGACTTTGAGAAATCTTGGCTTAATAGCAAAATTTAAGACAGTTGGTGAAAAGTCTGAGGAAATCAACATACCAGATTACAGCAGACACACTTGATTTATGCATTTAATGCCTCCTTTTGGCGTTTCTTTTCGCTATAGGTTTTATCTGATTACCACACAACTGTTTGAGAGTGTGCACGGAGTAACATACTTTGAACTCTCCCTTTGTTAAATTGTTTTGAAAAGTAGCAGGTGTAGGTGTGCTTAAAGAGATGATGATACAAGAAACAACAAGAAACACTACAAGAATTGTAGTGAATTAAGGCCCTATGAATCAGTGTGGGCTGGGGGCTCAATTTTCTATATTTGTGAGGATACCTGAATTTATTTTCAGGCCATTTAGGAATTGTCCCAAGAAACCTGGCTGAGATTCCCAAGTGCTATAACCTCCTCTGTGTGTCAGGTGTGCACAGGGGTGCTGTGGCAGCAGGGGGGCTGCTTGGGGAGTGCAGGATGGAACAGATCCTCCTGCCAGTCCCACCCATACCCAGCTCCTCATGTGGGCTGCCAGCTGTGCTGCCCTGGGAGTTATGCACTGTTTATGAAAATCAACTTCCAGTTAAGACTGAGCTGACACCACCTAACTCATACTTGCAGAATCTGGGGCACATTAAACACAGGTCTCTGAGATGAAAGGCCAGCCATGAACTAACCATTCTCCCATCAAATCCTTGCAGTCAGTCAGTCTCTAATGAGAAACACTAAGGAACATGTTTCCAGCTCTTCTCTGGGTTTGGCCAACTTCTAAAACAAGGCTAATTGTCTACATGTGTGTTGTTCAGTTGAAACTCTGTCAAGAAAACAGTCTATATGGCTGGGTTTAAAAGTTAGCTCTGATCCTGTAAACCATGTAACATTAGTTTAAGCTGGATGTTAAATTCCATTGATATTTTAGGTGCACATTCTACTACAATGCACAAAGAAAAGCTAAGCTGTTCTGTTCAGTCTGAGACTCTGGGTTAATGAAATGTTCTTAAAATAACCAGCTTGATGATGTATTTGCTAGCTGAGTAGTCATCATAATGAAATTGTTTGGAGAATATAGCCTGCAGGTAAGTGGGCAGAGTTGACAAATAATAGTTCTGTAGGTAAAATGGTATCTGCCTATTTTTATAATTAAAAAAGAATATTTAAAATGCTCTTTCATGCATTTGAAAGAGACAAGGTTGGTTTTGTTAACAGCAATTTTTAAACCTTTCCCACTATTAGAAAAAAGGTTTATTTTTAATATGATTTATGTCAAATTACAAGTCAGTTTTCCTTTAGCAAGAAGAAGGAGGCTCTTCAAATGAAGACAGGTTCACCTTATTCATTATGACAAATTAAAATCATTACTGTTTCTGGCTATGTGAGCTTCTGATTGTTAACATATTCCTAAAGATAAGCTTTAACTTTAAAATAAATTATTTTGATTAATTATTTAAATATATTATTAATTTGATAAATTTTAATTATTTTGCATTGTCAAAAGTGAATAAGAGTAACAGAAATACATTTACTACAATTCAAATTAAATGGCAGCCAATCTGATTTTGTTTGTTTGATAGCTTAAACAGCATATTTTGTGCTTTCTTGTTGCCTATAATTTTCACATGCACCAGGGCTGTGTTTTGCCTACTGATACTGAAGTTTTGGAGAGGAATAAAAGTCTTTTGTTTGCTATTTACTTTAAAGAAAGATGCATGGAGGCTCTGATATTTTTAGTAGGCATATGTGGGGAAAAAAATGTGATTGTATGACTGATCCATCAGATTGTTTATCCATTTAGGGGAACAATCTAAAGTATGAAACAAATTCGAGTATGTGTGAAAGTTCTGTGGAGCACCAGGAGCTTTATGTGTGAAGTGCCCTACTAACATGCCCTGTGTGTAATTACAGAGGCTATTGCATGTACCTCTATAATGCGTGCATTTTACATTTAATTTAGTCCAATCTGCTATATCCATGGTAGCATACAGATAAAAATATATTGATTATTTGCCAGATGTCTTAAGATGATGGAGTGGCTAATAGAGTCCAAGCAGATGGAACATCACAACAGGGTTGCGTAGGGCTGTAGCAGTGTGATGCAATGCATGCCTAGTGGCTTTCAGTTATTCTCACATTCACTGTAAGATGCAAATTCTTGGGATAAGTTAAATACCCAAAAAGTGTTTGGCATACATACAGAATTTATTTTGCTTTCCTGATCTTTTGAATTTTACTTCATCAAGCTGTCCTATAAGGTAAAAATACTTGTTGGAGATGCTACAAGAATGTGACTTTTACATGTGTATCCAATGCTGTTTGTTTATTTATTTTCTTTTTCAGATGTTCTTCAGGTAATTTCTTCATGCCTCAAAGTGCCTCAAACTTCAGTGCACCCTAGAGCATGGAGAGACCATGGAGGCACACAGTGTCCTGGGCCACCTGGAAACAGCAGCTCTAGAAAGCAGCCACAGCCATCTGTTATGTTTCTGACATCAGTGAACTGCAGCAAGAAAAGGTAAGAGAAAACTAAAATGTGGGAGGGAGAGCTAAAGGACCAACTTTGTGGACTTTTTTGTGTGCTATGTAGTTACAGAGAAAGTGCAGCAGATGCACTCCGTATCTGCTATGATATGTTAACATAAATCCAGGAGACAGTAACGCTGTGAAGTAACATTGGTAAGTTAACTCTTAATGTGTTGCATCACTCGAAGTATTCCATTAACTTCATAACTAAATAACCAGATATAACTGTACAGATGGACATCTGTAGAGTGCTCCCTGAGCAGCTTTTTGGGGGAGTGATTTGTTTGCTGGTGTCATGTGATGTGATTTGCTGCTTACATAGGAGTTTTCTGTTAATTCTCCTTTCTCCGGAAACATTCTGTAATAGCTGTGCAATTCTGTGATGTCAGTTAAAAGGCTGGAAAATCTGTGGTCAACACCACTGGGGAAGACTTGCTTCCATTTTACAGAGGAAGCAACTGAATTACAGGCTAAATCTTGCTTAAGACATTTAATAGCAACATTATTTCAGTTTGTTTATGTTAATTCAATTTGGCTACTGTTCTATTCTGACCATACTGTGATGGTTTTTAAAGTAGCATTGTTATTTTACTCCTTGGATAATGATTTAAAGAAGTATTCTGATTTGGCAGAAAAAAATCCTAAGCAGCCAATACTTTACACATTTTTTTCAAGTGTATGTGTGTTCACATTGGGTGGGTAAAATATTCAGAAAAGTAAATTCTGACTGACGTGACTGAATTCAGTCCTGTGCAGGACTGATAGAAATTTTGAAGGCAGGTCTTATCTGATATATTCAGCATGTCTTCAAATGTTGTAATTGCTTCTCCCTTCCATTAAGCTGGTGTGTGTGCTCCAGGCTTGTGAAATAGTTAACTGATAAATACTTGAGCACTTGCACATTGGTTTAAAAACAAAAAGATGGGTGAGTTGCAGTGGAAAGTCATTCTTTGGCAGGAAAAAGCCTGTTTTTCTTAGGAAAAGGTTAATTTTGAAGAGGTAACAGCTTAACTAAAATCATCTCTCAAAGGAATGCAAAAAATACTTCCAACAAAGTTTCTAGAATTCTTCCCTTTAAAATTATTTCCTTCAAAGGAAGAAAGTAGCTTTTACCTCATTTTTAGGCTCAGTGTACGTTGCTATCATTTGTGTTACTATTAATGGGGCAGAGTGGGAAGAACCATGAATGCAAGTTTGTTTTCATTATTCAATGTAAAACCATCTGCTTTTTGCTGTAATGTGAGAGATGTACAGCTAGGCAAGTAGGCACCACCACTGCCACCCCAAGAAAGGCCTGTGATTTCCAAAGGGTATTGACTTCTTTTTAACACTTCAAAGAAAGCAACCAACCTTCTTCATCCAGCTTTAGGATCGAGATGTCTGAGTTTTTAAGGCCAAATTATGAACTGCTGAAATGTAGGGGTTTATCATAGAAGCCCCACTGCAAGCTGAGCTCTGGCCACAGTACAATTTAAATTATTTATGCACAACACTGTGTGCAAACCATGTGTACATTTGTCCTTGTCAGTCAACAAGTGTTCTATTAATCAAACGGGAACCCTAGCGCATTCATTACAAAAGTAAGAACATTGAATTTGGGATGGTATTTTTGTGCTTTTGACAAACAGGATTATTAAGCTGTCACTCTCTCTCTTCTGCCAACTCCCCTATCTTCCTCCCGTTCTTCTACAATGCATTGTCATTTTATTATTAAGAGCACACCAATAGTTAAACGACAGGAACCCTAAACCCCTGACTAGTTCACTGACATGACAGGTTATTTTTTCCCTCTATTCCCTGTCCAAGAACCCCTGCTGATCTTCCCAGCATGCAGTGCTGTGTGACCCTTAACATCTGGCAGTGATTAATTGTCTTAGTGTCATAGCGATCGCCTTCCTCCCTCTGATCCTCACTTACTTTGTTCTCCCTTTTAAAGCCAGTGTGCTGGAACCTTTTCTTCCCACTTTTAAATCTGTCCAGTATCCAGGATACTGTGTGTGTCTACTGCGATACAACTTGAAAGAAACCGAAACAGTCAGTTATCTGGCCCTGAAAGTCTGGTCATGGATTCAGAGGGCTTTCTGTTCACTGAAGGGGTGTGCTTGAAAAACAGTACTAACTAGAATGACACAGATCTTGTTGAACTTGATCCGGATCTCAGGTCCCCTCTAAGCAAACAATGCAATTATGGAAAACACCATTTTCAGCAGACACAAGCAGTATTGTGCAGAAGGCTGTTGGCTGAAGCTTACACAACGTTACATAGATTAAGGGCCTGATACCTCCTGACAGCAGTTGCCTCTTTGTGCTCAGCTCACCCTGCCTTACCACGCTGCTGCAAAGGTCTGAGCCCTGTCTGGACCTGAGCTCTTCTCACTCAACTCCCACCGAGTTATGCAGGGTTCCTCCACATGTACTGAGCACTGGCACAGAGGCTTCAGCACCATAATCACCTGGGGTGAGAGCTAAACCAGCTTGCAAATGAATGTTGTTGGCTGAGGAACAGCTGGGGAGTACTCATACCTGCTTTAAGTTCCTGTATAGTAAGGATACTTGTGAAAGAGAAGACTGGACCACAAAGATAAATGTAAGATGCCCTTGTTCTACTCTCAGACCTTGGTAGACTTTCCATGTGATTCTGAAGAATAATTTAAATCAGAATAATTTAAATCTCTGCCTCAGTTTCTTCTATTGGAAAATAAAGACACTACGTGATTTGAGGGAAGGGAGACTTAATTGCAGCTTTCAGAGACCTTTATTTTTCCTGTACCAATATGAAGTATTGCTAGGCAAGTATTTATATTTGTGTATTAAAGACAAGGTGCCAGGCATCTGGGGAGCTGTTTAGGAGGGAGGCAGGATGAATGTTGGGCTGAAGCTTTTTTAGATTGTTAAGATTAAAGATGCCTGTCATCTATTCACAGTTTGGTCACTTGAATGGGTAAATTGCCAACTGATCTAAACTTCCATTTCCTTGCATGCAAATGGCGGATGAGCTAATAGTCTTTACAAAGGAAAAAAAAAAAACAAAACTAGCCCTCTTAACATTTGAAGATGAAAGGTAAAAATAAACAATTGCTTTAAATCCTGGTTGAATAGCAGAATACATGCACTGAACTTAAACTACTGTTACATTTACATTTTAAGGCAAAATATCTGAAAGGCAGTTTCTCCTTCACTTACTTATTGAATGTTGAGTTCAGAGTCTCTCTGTCTCCCATGACACACAATCCTCACAAACAGATTTCTCCAGAGCAGTATTATGTTCTAGCTCTCCATATATTTCAAATAACTATAAGGCCATTTATTTTCTGTTTCAAACCAAAATAGTAAAATGGAGTGCATGGCCTTTCCTGGTTGCTAAGCAACACTTTGAAACGTGCATCCTGCATTTTGCTGTGCCATTTGGCAAATCACACAAGATCTTGTTTGTTCATTTCCAGTCTAGTGACATTGGTTGCTATATTTCAAGTGCCAGTATAGATCAAAGTATTTCCTAGAAGGATAAACATGTTAACTGGCAGAGAGTGAATGATTAACATCAAGCACAAGCCTTTTAGTATAAAGAACTTGGCATGTCATCCATTGGCAAAGCTGTTCAAATGAATGCCATCTATACCTAACAGATGTGCCACTAAGGAGTTATCCACTTCTTTCCAAAGTACAGCTTGCTGTGCTGGTGTGACTGCCTAAGGATGAGAGCCACTGCTGAGCTTTGTGAGCAACTGAGCCAAGTGCTGTTGTCAGCCATGGTACTGTACCAGGAGATCTCTGCTGACTTTGCTTGAGCTACATCAGTTTTACATCCATATAACTAATGGTAGAACCATTATAAACTGCTGTTTTCTCTTCCTCTGTCCCTTATGAAGAGTTAAGAACAACTTTTTAAATGAAAACACTTATTCCTCATAGCAAGTCAGGACATAGCAGTTTTTTGCAATGATCTCTGCCTTTCTCAACTTCTGATTTAAAACTGCAGATGATCAGAATCCCTTTGTTAGCATGAAGCAAGCTGTTTGGGCAGTGCTTTTAAAAATATACAAGAAAGACTTTTTAAAAGCTGCATATAGCATGTATTTGTATCCCCTCATGTCTGCTTTGTCACTGCTAGATACCTGTGCATTTGTGTGGCATCTTTAATTTGCAACATGTGTCAGCAGTACTGTATACAGTGGGCAAAAAGTCAGATATTGACAAACATGTTCAATAAAAGTACCACTAAGTGAAGGATGTTGTGGTGCATGCTAAGCATGACATGGGTGGCTACAATTTTGACCCAGTTACAATATTCGAAACCCCATGGAACAGCTGAGGGAAATTTTTAAAAACCTGCATTCCTCTTGTAGACTGCTATAGGATAGTTTCAAGAGTAATTTTTATAAGACCTTATTGCCTTGGTCAGTTCTGTGTCGTGCTGAGTACATTTTATAGAGTTTCTCTGGATGAAAACTTTGCTAGCAGGACTGGTGAAATTGTAAGTTCTAGAAGTTATTTTCATTAATTGAAGAAGAAAGCACAATACTCTTGTTCATGCAGTCTTATTATCTGAATCTGATAGTATGGCCAAGGTCAGCCAGGGTATAAGTCTGTTCATACCTTTTTTCTTTGAGCATGTATACTATCACAGACATGGTTGTGAAGTAGAGGATTAAGGGAGAGAGTTAGGGCAGATTTACCTTGTGTGATCAGAGAGCAAAGGCAAGAGGCAGATGCTTTGCACAAAAGTGTGTACAGTTGGAGAGAATCAGCCCTCTCATTTCATGACATGTTTTCTGTGGCAACCATTAATATACTACAGCCTTAGCTTTAGGCCTATAGGTAAAGCTATTCTCTGTGACTGCTCTTCTGGTTGTCCCCAGAGAGCTGAGGATTCTCCAGCAAGTCCATGGTGAGTAGAGTGATGATTTTGCCTTGTCTGTGATACAACACCCAGAGCACACCTGGACAAATTATCTTTGTTCTATTGGTAGATTCTTCTAACTGATCTAGAATTACATTAAAGAATCTCTTCCTCATGTACACACAGCAGGAATGCACATAAGTCAAAAAATGTTGTTTTAAAATTGACGTGTAGTATCTCTAAATCATATTCCCTGTTGTTCTTTTTGCCTGTTCTTAACATTGAAATTTCTAATGAACTGACTAGATACTTTAGACAAGATGTGATGCTGAGGTAGTATGAAATGAGAACAGCAACTCAATAATACCCTAATTGCCATGGTTCTTAAATAAGTTTTCATTTCTAAATTCTTTAAATGTCAATTTGGGATCTCATAATTTGCTTCTCACAGTGGAGTATGTTTTTTGTAGAGCATGAATATAATAATTGTGGTTAAAAATAAAATTAAATGGCATGGCAAAAATAATCTTAAAAGATTTAAAGTGTTTTCTAATGATGTGAAGAAAACTAATTTGTGTACTTTTGGCACAGATTTATGCAGTTACCTAACTCTGATTATAAGCTTAAATTCTCATAATGTAATGCCAACTTTTCTATCCAGCATTTGTTTTTGAAGGTAGCACTCCAGTATTAACATTGCAGGGTTTGAAAAAGATGGGGACAGGGAATAATTCTGCTTCTTTGTTATGTTTTGTTGCCTGGGGCCTAAAGTTTAAGTGCTCTGAATTGCCTTTTTGTGTACACCTCCATCTTCTGAGTAAGTAGCAAATTTATGCTCCTAATGTTTGCCACTGTGACCTACACTGAGACTGTATGCCTAAACCAGCCTTAAGTAGATGATGTGATGACAAGATGACATCCTTTCAGTGACAAGTGAGGGTTTCCCATGGCAGATGCCCAACAGTGAGGGAGAAGCAAACTGTACATGGGAACAGCCACAGTGGTCCCTGGACCCCTCCTGTAAGGGGGAGTAGTGGGAGGCAGCAGAAGGGTCCTTCCAGAACAGGCCCCCCCTCACCCTGCACATGCACACAGAGCCCATGCAGCCCCAAGCCAGCCTGCAAATGGCATGGAAGCAGCCCAGCACTTCCTCTGCACTATGTGTAAACCCCTGCAAAAGGCTTACAGAGGCTGCTGCTGGCCCTGCTGACACCTGAGCAAAGCAAACTGGGGAGATTTTCCTACAGAGAGACCAAGGTTTAGGAAAAGATCTCTGCCTCGCCCAGGCATGTATGTGGGGAGCATGTTTCCCCCCCTTGCCAGAGTGGTGTTGGCTGCTGTGGGTCACACTGTGCCCGTCCTGCCCTGCGTGGGTGTCCCTTCGGCAGGCAGGAGGTAACTTAAGTTTGGAGCAGCAGCTGCTGTTGTCTGTGGCTGTGGGTGTGACTGCAAAGGCATTTTGGGCATGGTTGGTCTTGGAGGGCAGCACTCGGGACAGCATCAGCTCTAGGGCTGCAGGCAACAGTACTAAGCTCTGCTTGTCATTTTTACTGAGTATTATTTAAATAAAATAGAGTAGCTGTTAAATTAAACCATGAAAAGGTAGTGCCTTCAGGTAATGCCTACTGCAGCCAAGGCACTGAATTTTGAAGAAATACAGAATTTATTTTCTTATTTCTTTCCATGGGAGATGGAGGTGAAGGCTCAGAAAACCCGCTAATTATTGTCTTACCCAAGAAGAGACACTGGCAGCTCCACGCATAAAGAATTGAAGTGTCCAGGTGAGCCTCTGTGGCCACAGAGCTGAATAGCTTATTGCACAGATACTTATCAAGGGAAAACTAGACCCATTGTTACACCCTGTAGGAAATAAGTGAATTTTTCATCAGGGTTTGCAACAGTGAAAGATTTCTCTTTTCTCTGGAAAATTAAAAAAATCTTCTGCCTTCATAAATCTCCATATGCAGTATATTGGATATTCAATCAAATACCAATTCTGATATTTCATAGTAAAATTTAATTTGCTAAGAAGCATGTAAATTTAAAAATAATTCATCTTATTAATTTATTGTCTGTATTAAGTTTGAATGTTACGTAAGAAAATCTCGGTCCAAAAAATTAAAAGACTTTGGCAAGGTTAATTTGTCCATCAGATGCTGTTAGCTATTGCAAGTAATAAAGTTTTTGAGGCAGAGCAAAAGGATAGAAGTTCTACATTAGAATTATATCTTTGTGATGTTTTCAGTTATAATATCTGAAAATAGTTAAATAGTTGAATTTGAAAATACACATTTATTTTTTCAAAAAGTCTTTTCAAAAGATCTTTTCACTTAAAAAAAATCTGTTTTCTTTAAAAAAGAAATTGCACCATTTTACCAAAATGTTCCAACTATGTTCAAACGTTGAGAAGAAACTTTAGGCATTGACAACTGATGGTGCTGTAATGGCAGGTGACATCCATATTCTGAACAATTAATTTAGCCATATTGTCAAGCACCCTATGATTACCCTGATTCATGTGAATTTTCAGGAGTGAATACTTTTCCTGGAGCTAGAATCAAAATCCAATCCAAATATTAGGAAAGTATAAAATCTCTTGAAATTTGGAGTGAATGTATTGAGATATTTTAGTTTTATTTGAAAACATTCAATGTTATAAATTCAGATTCATTTACTTTGAAAATCTGAATGAAAAAAGGAAGAAGTTATGTTCTTTTAATTTCAATATGTCTTTTCTATTTCCCCCCCTTGTTTGAACAGATTTATTTTTTCTAGATTTTTTTTCCCATGAATTGTCATTTTCAGAGGAGAAAAAAATTGTGAAAATATTCCTGGCCACCTCTGTTTAAACTCTATGTGTATTTAAAATATAATTACTGGTAGTTTGGGTGCACTTGGAATTAAAACTCCAACTCATGTTTTGATATCACAAAATACAGTTTGTATAAGCACCCTTTCATCTGGTCCCATTTTATAGTAGATAGTTTATCAAATGTTTCTTATAAAAGTAACAACAAAGATAAAATCACAGTGGAGAAAAAAATAATTGAGGCAAAGAAAGAGATAGGTATCTTTCCCACAGATTTTTACTGTTGTCTCCATTTTGTTGTCTTGTTATGTACTTGCATTAATGCCAGAGAAATAGTATACAACCAGGTAAACCACAGATTAGACAGTCACTGACTGAAGTAATTATCCTTCTAGGAGGCTTGTGGCTCACTGAAAACTGAATTTCAATCTTTTACTTTCTGCATTACAAACTGTAAGGTAATTTCCTAAAGCCAGATTCAGATCTCATTTACACTGAAATAAATAGAGTATAGATATGCATGCTTCAGAGGAGCTACTCCAGATATATATTGCTTAATTAACAACAAAAGCTAATCTTTTATCATCTTCATTAGTGTATATCTTGGTATACACCTCAGGAAAGCTGTCATTGGGGTAGTAGTTAGGTCGAAGATAACTCTAAGGTGGAGTCACATTGCACTTTAATCCCTTGTGTTTAACAAATCCCTCTCCTAGTTAACCAGACACGGGGGCTCTCTTGGGTGACAGCGGCAGCGCAGCTCCTCTGTTTCAAGCACAGATTATTCTCAGGAAATACCATTGACTACCACAGGGGTCTTACACCTGGATACTTGGAAACTGGGCCAAGAGAGGGCCCATAGATAAAATCAACATTGTGGACTTGACAAATGACCTCACAGGAAAGCATGGCCCTTAACTTCTTTTTGGGATGTGGGATACCTTAGCTCCCTGTGGTACACTGTCTAGGAAGCTGTGCTGCACCAGCTGGTGTGCTGGTACTTCAGCCTGTACCCAGCACACTGACTTCTACAGAGCCCAGCTTGGTGAGGACATATGATCTTGGTAGCCTCAGTGAAAAAAAGCTGGGATGTGGGCCCCCTTGATATTCTTAGGAATCATAATGATTCATGTACAAACACACAGTTTATATTCCCTCCATAACCTTACCAGCAAGGGAAGGAAAACTTCTATCCCTTGGCAAGAGTCCCCAGTGTACTCAGAGCTGTTGGCTGCATTTGTGTTTATGAATTCTAACAACTCCATCATGAGTGTTGTCACCAGATACCTGGGCTCTAGCCACAATAACTACATTTCCAAATGTTTAAGTGTGGTTTGCTCTTAGGAACGTGGTCTCAACTGTATTATATAGTTACTCTAAACAGTAAGATACCGTGTGATTATTTTTTAAAATTTTAAAATTTATTTAGTCTCTTCATATTTCAGGATGAAATACACATGACATTACATCCAGACTACTTGTGTTTTCTATGTTTTAGTGCTATAGAGATTACTTTCTCTGTTTTTTTAAAAAGACCTTAAATCCTGAGATACAAAGCAGAGAGACCACCACCACTGGAGTTAGTACAGAACGTTCATCTGGCATTTCAAAAATGTTGTTTGGCCTCCTGGAGAGAACCAGTATAGTTTTCCATCTGGAAAGTATTCAAAGAGTATTTGCTGGGAAGGAAATTTGTAGCTGTGTAATACAGTTATGCAGACGAAGGTTGCAGAGATGCTATCCAAACAAAGTGGAGTTACAGTACCTGGTGGCAAAGCAGGATGAGAAAACCCACTGTTTTACTGTTTTGTTGCAAAGGGAATGAAATGTCTCTTCATATTGTTTTGCATTAATAACAATGTCCTGAAAGAGCTCAGAGGTGTAAATAGCCACCTCCATTGGGAAAGGAAAAAACTTTGTATTTTTGTGTACCATTGGAAGGATCACAAAGTGCCCATCAGTCTGACTGATAAGTCAGTGAAAATTCTCCTTTTGGTTTCTGCAGACATCTGCTCAACCCAGAACTGCTTAACAGGTTCTGAGAGGACTGAAGGGATAAGCAGTGTCTTCTCCAGGCCAAAGGAAAATAGCAGAAAGTGGCAATGGGGGAAGGAACCTGTTTTCTCTAGGTCACATGGAGCTTTCCAGAGCAATGTTGATAATTAGGATTTTAGGGATAAAACCCTTTTTTTGCCTAAGAGATTCTGTTACAAGTGTGTATAAATAAAAGCCACCAATTTAAATTTCCATTAGATGTTCTTTTATTAGAAAAAAAAAAGTGTAGTTTTGAATAAGTACTGTGAAGCAAATCTCACTGAGAAATATTTGACAGGTAGTGTTTTCTTTAGGTATGGTGAAAGCTCTGATTATTCAGCTTGGAGTAAGAAACCAAATTTCTATGTGTCTCTATAGATTTCTGTTAACAGTAAAGCTTCACTGTGCTTATCTCAGAGAGGTAATATGTAGATGGGAAGAGTCACCAAGTGACCAGCCTGAAGTTACACAGTGAAACATCCCATTGCAGAGCAGGCCATCAGTCTGCCTAGTGACTGTCCCAGCAGACACTGGACCTGAAACTTGGCCTGTTCTGCAAACTGTTCTGTATGTGTGTGTTAATTTTGCCTGCCCACTTTCAGACAACTCAGTTCTTTTGCATATTACAGGGGGTTTCTGTAGGGAATCACTTCTAAGTTTGCTAGAAACAGGAAAGGGACCTCAATTCCATTAGCATAAGATCAGCTTTTTGGCAGCCGTGCAGCTTTCTGGAGAGAGATGGGAGGAAAAAAAAAGAAGAGCCCATTAGGAATAAAAAGATGTCAGGCTGTTTTAAGTGCTGGAGTTGTTCAAACAGCAGGTCCTTGTTAGAAGTGTGTAATTTTTGGACATGTCCCTAGCCTAGACTAAGTGCAGCACAGTAGCATTTCCCGAAATGAGTAGCAGAAGGTTTTTTTATCATTAAATCACACAACATAAGACAAAATTTGTTTTCTTAAAACCCCCAATTCGTTGAGTGCACGAAAGACATTATTTCTGTGTGCTTATTTTTGTTACCTTATTATAAGCTTTAAAAAAAAAAAAAACAGTATGTTTTTATTCTTCAGTTTTGGAGGGACAAAAGTTGCTTCCAGGGTGAGATTTGTCATGCCAACTCTCTGGCCAGAGCAAATTTTTAAAGCTATATCATAAAGCTCTGAAAATAGGAGTTTATAATAGAAATGCAGACATAGAGTTAATTATATCGTCATGAATGGCGCCACTATAATTAGCTAACTTCTATATGATGCCAAGTTTTAAAGAATTTTGCTTTTATGGCACTGGATGTCAAAAGCTATTTATGTTAGTTTCTTTCATTTTTTCCTTTATTGTCTTACTAACCTGGCTCACCAGGTTAGGAAAATGGCTTGCAGATTTTTCTTCAGCTCTGAAGAAACTTTGCAGCCTCGATGGTTTGCAGATTCCTGGGACCTGGGGTGTCAAAGGGAGTGGATTCCATCCAAAGGCAGGCAATGCAGCAGATGCAGACTTCTCTGAATAAGCTCAGACTTGTGATTCCCATTGAAGAGCTTACTCTTAGATCACTGACAATCTCAGCTGGACAGGAATCTGCTAAAATTTGGGTATTATATATATCTCTAAGGTGGCAGTTTTTAAAAAAGGTAAAATATGGAGTAGAAAAGGAACATAATCTGTTTTATAAATACAGTATTTCCTACAGGTTCAAAACCAGAGAAAGGTGCTAACAGTGAAACCAAGGAGATTATGGGATGAGAAAAGCTCCTTCCTTAAGTTTGTGTTTCCAAGTAACTGTAGCCCTTTTGCAGCTCATTTCTTCCTATGTGCTTTGTAGCACGCACAGGGATCACTGTTTCATCCATGACTGAAATCCAGTTTCCTCTGGAGTTGAAGTAAAAAACCATTACAAAAATGTGACCAGCACTTAATGTTTAGGCCACAAAGTAAAGATGAACATATTTTTCAGTTAAAGAATCAGGAGATTCTGTGAATTAATCAGACATGCTCAAAGATTATTTGAATTTGTAATGATAGCTTAACATAGTTAATCATAAAAAAACATTAACTATATTTTGAATGGCCAGGCAAAGTCTTTGCCTGTTTTTTAAGTTGGTAAATTGAAATTTCTGAAAAATGTTTTTGAAGTGAATTTCAATTTTATTTTCTCAAAGAATTTTCATATGCATATGAATATGAGCATTCCTTAGTTAAAAATTGTCCTATTATTTAACATATCCATATTTATATGTACATATACAATTTGTATTAATATTCGTATGCTTGATTGTACAATTGTTTTCTCAATTATAACTTCTAACCATCTGAGTGTGAAATTTTGTTTCAAATGCAATGCACCCTGTAGGCTGTCACTCTTTTAGGGTGATCAAAATAGTGCTGCCCAGGAGAGGTATTTTTCTCTATAGATAATATGTAAAATAACGTGTGAAGGCAAACCTCCTTCTATTTTTATATGTGACTATGTAAACTAGGACTGTCCTAGGAGGAGGGCAAGCAGACATTAACAGTCTTCACAGGGCCATAGTCCTGAATGAGTATGTTGAACCAACTGTTTTCTGCTGATCTGCATTTCTTCAGAACTGCCATCTAATTCCATCTTTTCCAATAAGTCTTCCCCTAAAATTATTTTGTTATGCAGTAACCAACAAAACAATAGGAATTAACATGGATCGTCCTGTACTTTTTGGGCAAGCTCTTACTTCTCTTTGTTGTGTGCTTGTCACCTTTCCATGATAGCTCTTTTTATCATCATTTCTGGTTAAATGCAATTTAGTGGCTACAAGGAGTTCCAATTACTCTGTACAGAGTACAGATGACATGAGCTCAGTTTCCACACACTCCCTTTTTTCAATTTTTGGCTTGCTAAAGGGTCCTCAGGCCTATCCTTCTAGCTCCAGTGTGTATGAGAAATCCTGCTGCTTGCAGCAGAACTGCCCAAGTTGAGCAAGAATGAGGGACTGGTCACTCAGTGATCAGTAATTTCTGCTAAAACAGGGAATGTCAAATCAGTGCCCATCAGCCAGTGTGATGGAATTAATGAGGGGAAACTCTGGCCAGCACTGACAAGTTGGGACAAACTCAGAGTTGCAAGTGCCACATCCAATTACTACAGCTCATTGTTGTTCCCTGGAGATGGGGACCCTCAAACAATCTCCATGAAGGCTGAATTGGAAGTCCTATGAATAGAAAAAACAAGTATGAGTAAAACTCCTGCTGGTCTCCTTAAATATAAAACAAAACACCTAATACTGAAAAAACCCTTGCCTTTCTTTTCTATCCATGACTTTGCTGCAAAGCCTGCACTTCGCTGCCTGGTGGGAAGTGTTAAAATAAATTTCTTTCAAATGAAAAGAGAAATAAAGTTTTGGAAAACATTTTTTGTTCATCCTTAATCCTTTTGTTCTGTTGGAGGTGACAGTTTTGCATTTTGACGCAGAGCAAATTTTCTTCTTTAACCTCTTGTATAAACCAAATCAGACTGTTGAGATTCCTGGGACTGCTTTAGAAAAATAAAACCTAGGGCATCTTTTTTCCATTCCAAATAAGGGCATTTACTGTAAAAGAACCAGAAAATTAGTCCAAAGAGTGCAAAAAATGTGTTCAAGGCAATGACAATTTACCCCATAAGTACAGTTCTTCACTCAACCATAGATTCCAACATATATGAGCAAAGTAACAGCATGGAGGAATTATTCATGTGGAATTATTTAATTCTGCTCAGCAGAGTGCTACTTTTAGCTGGGAAAAATCTTCTCATAGACTGGTAGGCAACAGAATATCCTGTACAAAGCCAATGACATCACTGCTTCTCTGTGTAACAAAAGGCCAGTGGCATCCCCCCTTGCTGGGTGAAAATTAGCAGCAGGTCTTTGCACAGTGCACGTACTTGGAGAGGAGGGAACTGTGTCATTGTTATGTGCTATTTCCGCAAGCCGACACTTGTAAGAACATCAACTGTTTGCTTTAGCTCCACAAGTCATTTCCTATACATGATATCAGTTAGTCATGGTGTTCTGCATTGTGTGCAAAAGAGGTTAAATTCCACATGTAGAGGAAAGGAAGATGAATGAGAACTATCTAAATAATTTTTTCTTGGAATGGGAACAACTATTCATTTATTTAAAAACTGACTGTCTGAGTAAACTGTTTCAGACTTTTACTTCTACTACAGTTGAAGCCAGATCAGCACATCAAACTTTTAAACTCTTGAAGATAACTAAATTAGCTCAACTCAACTTCTGCCAAACTACTGCTGGAATCCTAACTTTTTCTTATTTTTCGCATCCCAGAAAACACACAGCATTATCAGGAGAAAAAACCAGTATTGACTTTAGTTGCAAATAGGGGAAGATATCAGGGTGTTTTTCATACATTTTCCCATATGTAAAGAAATACTTTTTTGTAATCATTGCATCTTCACAGATATCGCCCACTTTTATTAGCAAATATTTGTCTGCTACGTTGCTGCCAGGAAATCATTTTATGCTTGCTAGAGAATTGTATGTGATATAGTAGGTTATTTTCTAGCTCTGATATTACTGAAGGGTTGGATTTGGTTCTGTCTTTTTACAATAATGTTTGCTCACTGTTTTTATTTAATTAGAACTCTCCTGTCATGTGGTGCTCTACTGTACATCTGAGAATATACCAAATAGAACTCCTCAAGCACAAGGAGAAAGTAAGAAGAGAAAAAGAAAGCAGAACTATAAGAGAATAACCATTCTCTGGCAAACCTTAGAGAATATTTTATTCTGTTTGGTTTGAAATATTGTAGTGTAAGATTCTGCTAGAGAACTAGAATTTAGGCTTCTTTCAATCTTTTGGCTCTATAAGAGGTTCTGAAAAATGCATTTCCTTAATCCATGGTTGAATGCAAATTTATCAGTTAAGATTTTTACAGTCTGTAGATTTCTGCAATAGACAGAATTTAAATGCTCGTGTGATGCAGAATTAACTTTTACTCTTTTCTTGTTCTCGCTATCCCATCCCTGTGTAACTGTATTAACATCAATGCTCTTTATTTTCTTTATTTTTAAATATCCCAGGATGGTATTATGAAATCCCTGTGTAGAGAAATCTGAAAAATTATGGCTTCAATTCACCAAACACTTAAGCAAGTGCTTAATTTGAAGCACATGGATAATCCAAATTTGCTTCAGTCATTCACTTCTGGACCAGAGCCAACACATTTGGAATTCATCCTGCATATTTATTCTACTATTCTACATGATTCTATCACATGTGTGCGAAGTTGTTTGTGATTAAATTTGTCAATTACAGTAACTGGGCTGAAATTTGACCTGAGAAAAATTTAGTGACTGACACTCCTACAATAAAGGTAATACCTGAAGACAGAGAAACTTTCATTTCTCACCCCCCCACCTGCCAGCTTCTGAGACAAAACATCTATGTATTTTTTCCTTCTCTTGAAAAATAGTAATAAATTAAATTTGGAATATCCAAGTGGTGTACAAATAGTCCCATAATAGATTCTGTGGAAAAACCCCTCAATTTTAGCATTTCACCTGAAAAGTATTTACTTTTTTTTGACATTTGGTTGTTTGTATTATTAAAATTAGGGTTTATATTCCAGAGTCTGTTCTTTGCACCTGTCCTCCCTGGTGGATGTTTTAGGAAAAAATTAAGGGATGATATGATAGTTGAACGCCATCCAGATCATATGCATATATTTAGACTCTGTGTGTGTATTTAACTGTGGTTTTATATATAAACACATATATTTTGAATATATATATATCTATATGACAATAACAGACAAAGAGTCTTCTTATTGCCTTGGTAACAACTGGCTGGTAGTAAAGAGCAAGTAAAAGGCTCTAAAAAGAAAGACCATATTTTTAAATTGTCTGGCTGAACTCCTCCATTATGTACTTTTATTCTTATAGAAGCAGTAATCTCTATAATTGCTATTCTACTATTTCATTATCCATATACTTTATTATGCAGAATGCAAGAATATATTATTCTCTTGCTGAAAAGCTGTGAGCCTAACCGATAAAGTCCATCCTTTAAAATCAACAGGAAGAACAGATGTGTGTGTGTTAATATTCATATTATCCAGTTCAGAATAAGTAAGGGGGAAAGGGCTTCCGGGATGGTTAGAGTCTCCTACAAAATGTTTGATGTTCTACTCTAGGAAGTAGAAATTTCCTTCAGTTTTCCCAGATGGAAATTTAGACCTTTTGTTCCTTAGTGCTCTGATTCCTGGACTCTATTGTCTTCAAAAGAAATTTCATCCTTTTTGTGCTATTTTTAAATCAGGAAGAAATGGTTTTCCTTTGTTTTTTAAGTTTGTCACTGAAGGCAAAACTTGAAAGAACTTTTTAACTTAAGTATAAAACTGAGCATCTAGCTTCCTATCTTGGGTGAATAGTTGTATGTTTCAGAGGAACCTCCAGTCCAGAATGACTTGCTTCCATCCACACCTAAGCTACCAGCCTGTTCTTAGCCATTGGAGGAGCTGCTGTTGCTCAGGCATGCTGACAAGTTGAAATCTTTCTTGTGGAAGCTTCCACATGGAAATGGTCTACAAGGTTAACTATTTATAAAGTACCTTTAAAAGAGATACTCAGATAAAAAAAATCTTTGGTATTTGTGCAAGGTCACAGATTACTGGTATCTTTCAGTGTACAAGGGTCAGAGTCAAGACATCCAAAGCATTAGCACCAACAAGATTTTTCCTACAGTGCTCTGATATCACTTTCATTTCTATGGGATCTGGCCCAAAGTTGGAAATGAAGTTGAATTTTACGTGCACTCTGTGCATTATCTGGGACACTACTGGAGGCCACAGATCTTTCTTGAGACTCCAGTCATTTCCCATCTCTTTCACCAAATTCCTAAAAGACATAGTAGTATTCTAGAATGACAGCAAGTGACAAAAATGTCAGACCCACTATTATGACCTTGGCATCTCTTAGGGGTAGATGGCATACAGGTGCATTTTCAAAAGGAACAAATAAATAACAAATGGAGGCATAACTGTGTTCAGAATTATGCGTCCCTACAGTAATGTCACTATTTGGGATGACTTTAATATGTTGTCCTACATTTTTATCAGCTAGCTTTCCTCCTCCTGTTCTCCTTCAAAAGATCTCTAATGGGCATAGTAAGAATTACCGAGTTGTTAGTTCTGCTTTTATCTTCAGAGCCATCAGGCTTCTTGAATCCATATGTAGGGATTTTTTTAAACACAAGACTGTCAATAGAGTGTGGAATTACTAATGGAAGAATCAGTGCTCCTGAACAAGTTACTGCTATTCTTTTTCCTTTTAATCATCCAGCTTTCCTTTTTCTTCTCCATGTGAGCATTTATGCAGAAGTTTTAAGGGCTGTAGATGATCTCTTCTTTATTTACCCACTAGTCACTGAATAAGAGTTAATTCAGATCCCACGCAGTAAGTCAAGATCTGGGATCTCAACACTAATTACAACTTTTCATTTGATGATTATAAATACTTAACCTTGTCAGCTCAGATATGAGTGCTGCATTCTGAAGTCCGTGAGTCAAGACTCCTGCATGTAAGTCTATTAAAGGAGGGACTGTTAGTTTTTACAACATAGTGACAGATAATCATTACATATGCATTTCAACTGAACAATAATATCCTTTCTGGCATAGATATGCTGCCAGTGTAGAAGTATAGGCTGGCAGAATATGAAACATCAATTCTTTTGTTAATTCAGGATATACCTTTTGTTCTTGTTGGTAGACCCAAAAGTAACGACGACTTAGCACGAACCAGTGTAATGTTAAATGCAAAATGGAGGGAGAGGGGTGGTGAAACTATCAAGTGAGAAACTATAAACCTTGAATGAAGATTTTGGTTTGTGAAAGCTCACCTAACCAAGCTCAATTTTTCTGTCTTGCACATTCCATTTATTTATCACGGCAACCTTTGTTTCCTTAGGATAACTTGCTATCTGGAAGTAAACAATGGATTATCACCAATGTAAGGTATTTACTCACTCACTTGCAAACTGCAGTGCTTCTGTCATCAGAGGTGCCATAAAGTGTATTTACTTGAAAGGATAATACATGGCTAGTTTATTGCCATGCATTCCTGGTCTAAATACTGAAGAATGATGATTCTCTAGACGTAGAGTTGTTTAGGTGACTTTTTGACCTGACTGAAAACATACCTTTGGCTAAGAAATCACTGATTGCTCTGAAGTAAATAAGGTGACTGTACTGGTCAGCACTTATTACTGTGTAATAACTGTGTAACATCAGGGAATTTTCCCTTTGAGGTGTGCTAGCAGGGCTGCAGGCAGAGGAACCTCCCAACTCATGTTGACAAACAGGAGAACTAAAAGAAACCTGGATGTTGAGAGGCTGCAGCTGAATGCGTAGGGAGGTTTGGATAGGCAAAGCAGGTGATTTATCAGAAGTGTTTCATACACAGAAATGTTAGATGCAACCTTTGTTCCTTCAGGAGACATTGTTTTACTAGAGATAAGATACTGAATTTCAAAGAGCTCAAGTCCTTACAAACCAATGGGGAAAAAGAAATCTAGTTTGGCAAGTCGTGTACACTGAGAGAGCCTGACTGTGGTGGAGAATGCATCTTCTAGTAGTCTGAGATTGGGGGGTGTGTGTGTTAGTTGTGTGACTGTGAAACTTTAATGAATTTTCATGCAAATTCCCTAATTATATTGTCCTTAAAATTTTTAAGCAATTACCTTCATGCATGACTTAAAGGAATTATATTTGGTAGGAGAAAATACATTTTAATTTGAAAAGAGTATTACAGGTTTTTGGTAATAAATTTTGAGAACATATTTCTCTCCTAGCAGTTTCCTTAGTGGCAAGAGTTCAACCTTCCAGGCTGAAGAGTAGAAATGAGTATTGCTTGAAGGTGCACTAAAATCATTATCTACCCACTCATCTGTCCACAGGAGGTAGCTGGCTCACGTGCTTTAATAATTAGGCATTATGCCATAACAACAATTTCTTTTAGGCAAAGAGTTTAGAGTTTCATAGGTTAGAACAAGTGCAGTGCACAGGGTGCCAGCCCTGTGTGCCTGACTACCCAATTGCCCTGGTGCATGTCAGTCAGTACAATTGCCAGAAAAATGCAGACATGTTCTACAGAATTAAAAAAACTTGAATTAAAGGCATTGTACACAAAGAATTACTTTGAATCCAAATGTTTTGAATTATTTTTATACTTACTGAAGTTCTTTTTTTCCCTTAACCAAAGAAGCCATATGAAGATTCTATACCTGCTTTTATGTTTTGAAGGCTGCTTATCTCTCAGTGATAGCTGATGCTGGGGGAAGGAGAAGATGGAGGAAAGACAGGGGATCAAGGAAACACCTGACAAAATTTAATCAGGGAAGTGTAGGTGTAACAGCTTGCCATTGACCTTTCTGACTTACTACATTCTTACATCCTTTCTATAAGAAACGGTGTTTACTGGAAGTGGTTTTCCCAGAGCACTCTCCTAGCCTGCTGACAGAACTATGTTCTCTTTCTGCAGCACAGACGTAGCAATACCAGGATGTTATCACAACACTTCTAAGCATGCTCTGGACCTGGCACCTCAAAAAAATTTCAGTGTGTGGGTTGTGGGCTTGACTAAGGGGAAATTAGGAGGTGGAAGTGGAAACAATTAGTCAAAGCTACCTAAGATGTTAATTACTAGTAGGGAAAGTACAGTTAGCCTTGAATGATTTTTAAAAATAGTTTTCAGGTAAACTGGTTTAATTCAGCTATACAAAGAGGGAAATACAGAAATGAATTAGGCAACAGTCTGGTTTTGCTTAGAGGTGTGCCATTGCTGCTCCACTGCAGGCAATGTACAGGCTGGGAGGTGTGTACATTTTGGAGTTAGATGCTAACAGCTGCCCAGATCTGTGATCTTTTACCTCTTGATCTTTTCTTAATTCTCCAAACATACAGTGAAAAGCAACAACTTTCTATGCCTAAGTTTAATTGTTGATGCTTTCTAAGCCCTATTTTCGAGCTCTAATAGTTCTGTTACAGTTCAGCTGTATGCTTGACAACATCTGAATTTCTCATCTGGGAAGGAGCATTACATTTGGAATTCAGGGGAAAAACAGAATTCAGTACTTCCTAAAGCAAAATGGAGAATTTTTTTTTTTTAGGACAAGTATACTAAGTTACTATAAACTGTAAGGACAGACTTTAGTAATAAATTTCTTCAATGGTCTTGCAAATTATTGTAATCTTACATTATATGCTAATGAATTTACAAGCAGCAATTATGTTGTGACATCACCTCCTGGGAGATGCTGTCTCCACTTTCAAATAGATTTAAATGTTATGGGTAATTTCTCTTTCCTGGAGATTTTTATTTGTCCTATTTACTTTTTGGTGTCTGTCATTGATTAAAAAAATCTTAGGGGGTTTTCTGAAAACTTACTAGAGTATAACATCTCTGTGCACCCTTGTTCTGCTTTTCTAAAACTACGCCAAAATTTGAACTCAAGTATGTGTGTGGGAAGGACATATGGCTAGGTAGAAGACAACATATGTCTTTAGTATGCACTTACCATGCAATTTAGACAGCATCTGTTGTTTGTTTAAACAGCTCTTTTTTTTTTTTTTTTTTTTTTTTTTTTCCTTTTCTTTTTGTAGGGGGAAGGGAGCAATCTGTTTAGAGAGGACCTGCAAAGAGAGGGAGAGGAAGGCTTTCTGTCTGTTTTCTTCTTTTTTGTACCTTATGTTTAAGGCAAAATTTCCTTGGCTTGCCTTTTGCTCTAGAAATATCAGGACTTTGAAGCATTGTCTTTCATGGTTTTGTTTCAGGCATTTTTGTATCAGGGAGGCTTTGGGAGTTTTTGTCATCTTTAAATTGAAGGAGAAGTAGGTGGGGATTCCTGACAAAGAGAATTTCTTCAACTTTCCCATGTGAAATGTGTTTGTATTTCTGTTACCATTAGAACGCTCAGCCCCCTCAAGTACAATTAGGACGCTTCAAGACTGTTTGGTGTCATGCACCTTTTTCTGGTGATCTGGTGGTCATCTGTTCATGCAGTTCAGGCTGCAGGTATTTATTTGATGAGAGTAGATGTTCCTCCTCTTGACCCCTGGGAGCAAGTAGCTGCTGCTGTACTCAAGAGTCTGAAGAAGCAAATGAGGTGCAAGGAGGGAGGTCCTTCCTGGCCCCAGGTTTATTCCAAATGCTGGACTGAGACAGCTGCCTGAACTCTCTGGAGCTGCATCCTTTGCTGAGCAGGCACCTGCCTGACTGCACAAGCCTTAGCTGTCTCAAATTTGCCACTGAGATTTCCCACCCCAAACCTCTGATGTACTCAGCAAGATTTGAGTGGCTCCGTGACCTCCCTCCCCTGTGTCGTGTTTTAATAGTCATAAGCCTGCAACCAAGATCAACTATTAAAGAATTTACATAAAACCTCACACGTGGAGTAGGCCAGACCTTGGCAACTGCAGCAATGTTTTGCTAAGCAAGTACAAATATAGAGGCAGACTCAATTTTGGCAGGAGAGAATTCCCAACTCAGTTAATAGGCCTTTCACGTGTGCAATCTCTTAGATGCCTCAGATCAACTGGTTTACCACTTGTCTTCTAATTTCCAAGGAAAAGAGAAGGCAGACGTGGATTTCTATGGTGCTTATTGGTTTAGGAGGAGACTGAAGGAGAGAGGGGAGTGTCATTTGCCATATAAGCAATGTAATTGCTCAAATATTTTCAATATTTTACTTTGAATTCTCCTAGGGTCTCTTGATATTATGAAAACCAATGTGTTCCATTAGGAGCTTCAGTTTTAAGTTGGCTCTCAAATCTCACAAGCTGGATAAAACCCCCCAAGTTTGAGTGCAACAGACTCCAGGAAGTCTGCCCCATAACTACCTTCCAGGTTCTACAGCCTTGAGTTGAGAGGACCACACAAATCAATTAGCTCATGTTTTACTATTGTCCCTCCCCCTTTTTTTTTTTTTTTTTGCTTATCCATTATTATTTTTACATTAAAGACTCAGCCAACAAGCAGAGTGAATGCGTTTCATAATTAAAAATTGGACAATAAATGATTTCTTCTTTTTAATGGGAAAAAGTGCCCTTGATTCTAGTAACTAATGAGGGGAAGAGCTTCTTCATGGAGGCAGATATGTTACTGTAGGAAATAAGAAGCAGAAGACAGAAACAGTTTGAATAGAAAGAAACATTTGCCTCTCTTTTCAAACACTTTCTAACAGTTGTGGAAGAACAATCACACAGCTGCATCTAAGATGTACTCCTTCTCTACAAGTTGCTTTTGCTGCAGAAGTCTCATGGGGGATCTGGAAAATGATACTTGTAATCACCAGCAGTTCCCTCTGAAAATGCCTGCTGGGATTCTGCATCTGTCTATTATGGATCCTATATGGTTTGATAATGTTATCAGTGAGTATAGATGAAAGTTAGTGTATGTTTCAGATACACAGTGGTGAGAGGCTGCAAGGACATGGGAAGAGAATGTTAGATTTCTAAATGAGTTTGCAGGCTGGAGAAAGGTCCATATTTTCCTCTTTCAGAGAAAATGCACTTGTAGCAGGCTCATGCAAAATACTGTTCAAATAATGGACAGGGACAATCAACTAGATAATATAGCAGATGTATCTGAGGGCTTGTTCATAAGTTCATAAGCTGAAAGTGAGTCAGAAATATTTTTATCTTGCCTAAAGTATAATGCATAATAACTTACTTGTTCTTCCTGCCATCGTCATCATCTCCTTGGCTGGAGAGTTGTATTGGAGTGAAAAAATTGGAAAGAATCCAGAGGAAAGCAAGGAGAATGATCAGAGGTGTTTCAAATGTGGCTTAGGAGGAATTCTTGAAAGAAAAAGGGTTCTCTATTTAAAGAAGATAAATAGAAGACATCATGTGCAAGTGAGCAAAAGCTTTGAAAAAAAGAAAGCAATAATCTGTCCTCTACATCTGTGAGGCACAGGAAGGGAAATAATGAACTTAGCTTGCATCAACTGACTTCTGGCTTAATGTTTTTTTAAAAAAGATCTCTAGTAGTTAAGATTTTAAAAAAGGAAAGCCTGTGGGGGTGTGCTGAAGCTTCAGTTGGGTGTCTTTAGATAAATATCTGCTAGAAAAAAACAAGTATGATTGCCCCTGCTTCAGCAGGTAGTGTAAGGCTACACTAAATACATTTTTGAAGTCCTCTCTGGCTTTGTTTACCAAGTTCTTTACTTCTGAGTGCTTCATGCTCAGTAAATACATCGGTTATTCCTGCTTCCCTTCTGTGTAACTTTCAGCGTATCTGTGAAAGTCTAAGGTACCTATTTTGGGCCCAGAATATCCCAATTCTCCTATACCTATAGGCACAGTGAATTTCTTCTGGTAAACCCTGTGATCCTGTTAGACCTACACAGTTTGAATTCAGTTTTCAGTGACATTCCTGCCAGTGAAGATATCTAAATTCCATTTTAAATCCACCATGCAAGAACTATACTGACAAACCAGCCTGAGTGTGATTTTCTTACTTAGTTATAAGCATGGGACACATTTTGAAGATGTGTGTGTTTGAACACTGCTTTTGGCTGCATTAAGGGAAAAATGAAGACATGGAAATATATTAAGCAATGTTAAACAGTTGCTGCAGATTTGGTTGAGGCACTCTAAGGAACAAATGCAAAATTTATTTTTGAGCAATATTTAACTATTATATCTGACTATTCTTCAACTACTGGATCCATATAATATGCCTTATACTTCAAGATTTTTTTTCAGGAATAATGCAGAAATATTTTTAATTTAAGTAATTTTATTTATACACACCCCAAACACACTTGTATACACAAAGAGTTCCAATTACAGTGTAATTAGAGTAACATGAGAGCCTTAAGATCAGGAGTTCAAATTTATATTTGTAAATATTCCACTAACTTGTAAAGCACTCTTCAAAGATGTTTATTATTTGCATTTTCTGATTGATGGAGTTGTCATACTTTTAAATACAAACCACACTAGTATTAACAGGGTTTCACCTATATACAAGACCTTTATTACAGATCATAACTGTCATGATCATTGAAGCATGCAACTTAATTATGTGTATGGGAGGAGGAAAACAGTAAGGAGCCTGCACACATCTTTCCACTGCATCTAGATATGATCTAGATGATGATTTATTATTACTAATAGCTGCTCATAGAACAGTTTGGGTTGGAAGGGACCCGTAAAGGTCATTTAGTCCAATCCCCTTGCAGTAAGCAGGGACAGCCTCAAGATAGATCAGGTTTCTCAGAGCCTCATCAAGCCTCACCTTGAAAATCTCCAGGGATGAGGCTTCAGCTACCTCCCTGGGCAACCTGTTCCATTTTTCCACTACCCTCATGGTAAAGAACTTTTTCCTAACATCCAGTCTAGATCTGCTCTTCTCTAATTTAAAGCCACTGGCATTCATCCTATCACTCTAGGCCCTTGCAAACAGTCCCTCTGCAGCCTTTCTGTAGGCCATTTCAGATACTGGAAGGTCACTATTAGGTCTCCCCAGAGCCTTCTCTTCTCCAGGCTGAAAAACTCCAGCTCCCTCAGCTTCACAGGAAAGGTGTCCCATCCTCCTGAAGTGTTTAGCAAACCATGTTTGAAAGGCATGGTCAGAGCCATGGCTTCAATAGGAACTGGGGATGGATTGCTGTAGCATTTATGATGTGGGTTGAGATCCAAGAAAACTGTGAAACAGCACAGGCCACAGTTGTTGCAGGATATAATCTAATGTGCAAATCTAAACAACTGGGACTCACCCAGCATGTAAAAAAGTTTAATGGGACTAGAGGGAACAGGGGACTTGAAACAGAGCTGGTTTTGCTGAAATCTGAGTCTATAATGGGGGTGGGGGAGTAGGTGGTATACTATCACTACTACTAAATTGCTGTTTATTGTTTTATGGAATTCTCTGCAATTCTTGCTTTTCCCTCTGCTTTATAAATCGAAGAAAGGAATTGTACTGAATGTCACAGGGTGTAACTTCACCTTTTGCTTGAGTAAGGAGGGATTCACTGCATCTTCCAAGAGCTGACAGAATTTCTGTCCCTTTCTTGTTCCATTCCTCCATTTTATTGTGGCAAAAACACTGCTGGAACAACCTGTAGCTTGATGGAATAGAAAGGGATTTAGTGTTTCAAGTGCCTTTGACTCAGAGATGTGAGCACTGTCTACTGTTCTTTCTATCTGTCTTGTTTAATAAATTTGTCCTTCCTTGCAAAGGAGACTTTGATAAGAGGACATCACGTCCACAGCTAAATCACTGCCATGAAGGACTACAAAGCAGCTTGCTTCAATTCATTCTACCTCAGATGGTGGCTTTTAAGAAAGTGTTATCTAGTAAAAAATGCTTTTTGAATCAGTGTGTTCTTTTTTCTCTCTTAAATGCAAATCTCTTACTGTGTTCTTAGCACTCTGCATTTATGAGACTTTTCATTCAAGTTTTTTAAACTACAGTGTTTTATAATTTGGTGGAAAGTAAGAAAATTTAACCTAATAAATATGTTTTTAATTAGACTAAATAAATAGTAACAAAATCATGGCCCTGATTCTGCAGGCTGATCCCACTGATTGAACCCAGCTCTCTCACAAATTCTTTGTGAAACAGGCACCTAACTTTAGATGTCTTTCTTCTGGAAATGAAGGAGTTCAGCTGCACCACATGATTAGGCTTTTAAGCAAATAACTTTTTGGCTATCAATGGAGGTAGCCCAGGAGCAATGACCTGCGGGTGTGGAGGAAAATTTAACTTCCCAACTGGGCAGTACTATTTTTTTTTTCTCTTGATGCAGGTTTAGAACTCAATAGGAAAGAAAAAGATCAATGATATTTAAGGCTTTTGTTTATGCTGGGGTAGGATTTTTATGTTCTCAGCACCCATAACTGGGAGCAGATTTTTCAGTATTGCTTAACTCCCCTTGGATGCTTAAAGGTATACCTGACATTAAAACAGCTTTGCACTAAACGCAGTGAATTCCTGAAAATCCATCCACTTGTTTGGATACCTAACTTCTCTTTCCAGAAGTATAAATCTGTATTTTCTCATGTTCTAATATCCCAAAATATAGCACAATATATATAGTGTGGGTGATGCTTCTGTGAACGTAAGCTATCTGCACTTAATGGTGTCTGGTCACTGAGTGGAAACTCCACTAGCAAAAATCCCAAAGCAGACCCAAACTAGAGGTAAGTAAACTGTTTAGGAGAGAATTAGAAAATATTCAAACTGTTTCTTATGACTCTATGGGAACTTAAGTCACAAAACTTTGAAGTATAGAACATTCTTTTGTTATTATTTAATATTTCTGGCATTTGGGTAGATCTGAATAGATTATTTTAAACATGAAGATTTTATGCCCTATTTTTTTTTGTTCTAGAAGTAGAAGAGTGACTTGCTGAAGAATGACTGTGGTGTTTTGTTGTTGTTTTGGTTTGGTTTTTTTGCTTTGGCTGGAAATAAAAACTGTCTACAACTGCTTTAGGAAAGCTTTGCTAAAGCGCTTGCATTTGGCAAGTATACATGTGGACAGTATTTGAAGAAGATTAATTTTATGGGTTGTAACTCATAGATGGCTGGCACTCTGAGGTCCCATTAATCTAAATCTTAAATTAAAAAACTAATTATCCAGGCAAATTTTAACCAGTTGACAACACTTGAGTAATCTCTGGTCCCCATGTTGTTTGACATCCTTAGATTTCTTCTGCAGCCAAATCAGTGCTGTAGAATTTTACTCTCCACCAGCTGCTCTCCGAGTACTTAAGAGGTGAGATTGCCCTGAAAACATTGCTGACATGATACGTAAGTCTGCTGCTGAGACCACTTTACAAATATTGCTTGTTCCACATGAGTGTGAGAGGTCTTAGTACAGTAATTATATAGTTTAGCTTTGCTAATGTAGATGGGAGCCCATGAAAAATACTTTGCCATGTTGATAGCCAAGCATAATGATCACAAACACTGGAAATGCAGCCTGCTTGGATGGTGCAACTAGATCGACAGGTTTCCACTGCTTATGTGTGTGATTTTTGTGTTGAAGGTCAGTTTGGTCTGACTTTTGTATTCTACTGGAAAAGTCTGTTAGTCAAGATTCCACTTTGAGGGGCTTGGAAGTTGTGGGGATTTTTGTTTTTTTTTTTTTTTGTTTTTTTTTGTTTTGTTTTGTTTTGAAGATATAATGAGGACTTTGCACTGGAAGCCTGCAGCAACCCTGTTATGCTGTCATTAATGTCACTGTATAATTCTGACAAGCTGAAGCCCTCCCAGGGTGCTCATTCATCATGGATCTCTCTATAGCTCTTATTTATTTATTGAACAACATGTAAGCACAGTTCCCTTTTTTGTTTAATGTATCAGCATTTCAGTGTATGTGGACTTCAAGGTTTCAGTTTTGTTGACAATAATGAGATCATCCAGACAATTACTGTTTGATTTTCACTTCACTAGTGAGGAAGATTAAAGAAAAGTTAAGGAGCTTTGTCTATTTCCTGTTACCCATTTACTAAGGAGGAGGAAAAACTAACTGTTTAAAATGTATAAATTATAAGACTTTAGCTCACAGTCAAACAGCATGTGAGTAGACTGCATGCCATTAATTCATTGGAGTTTTGAATGGATCAGGCGGGCTTTCTACTTAAGTAACTATGATTTGCAGCCCCTCTTAAGCAGCATGTATCAGCTAAAGGCCACATCCTCTGTGTCTACCAATTCCAATTGTTTGTCCAGCTCATAAACCATCAAATTCTTCACAGTGTAAATATTTGTTGCTTGCACAAGAAGGATCTGTTCCTAGGATCAGCATTTGGTTATGGAACCCAGGTCCCTGCAGGCTCCCCCCATTAGTGTCTTTTATTTGGAGACTAAAAATGGATAAGTAAGTTGAACATGAACTTGTAATAAGATGTCACAACAGGTTACAAAGTCAGTGACATGCAGTGTCATATGTCAGGCTGGGAACAAGGACAATGGTCACATACTTTAACATGTTGGAAACTGCTCACATCCTACACTGGTAATATATAAAAGTCTGAAGAGAAAGTGATTCTCAGGCCGGAAGTAACACTACATCTAAAAGAGAAAGTACTGCTATGGACACTTTAAGATCAGACAAAAATATCAAGAAGTTGGAGGTAATTCAGAAAAGAGCCACAAACATGATTAAAGAGTATGAAAAGATGATGGAAAGAAAAGATGAAAAGAACTTGATGTGCATAACTATATAATTATTAAAAAGGCACACAAGCATCTGCAGCTAATTGAAGGGTATAAATGTAAAGGAAGAAGCATAACTGTCTGGGGTGTTATGAGGGCTTGTAACGGGGAGTACTTGGATGAAATTAATCAAACAAAAATTTAGGTTGGGAAATTTCCAAACAGTGGACCATATGTTCCCTTCTGGCTTAAAAATGTGTGAAGGGGAACAAAACACTCTGAAAGCCATGTGGCTTTTGAAGTGCAGCTGTTGTTCCACATTCTCTCCCCTGCTCTGTGAAACTAAGGGCCAGGTTTCTGATGTACACATACTATCAACACAAGTGTTAGAAAAAACAGAAAACCACTAGTTAAGTTTATCCACTCCTTGAAGTCCCTGTTAAAAGTTGTACCTTTGCTTTTCAACCTTGTCCATTTCTTGTACCAGCATGTCTCCTCCCTCCATCCAACCTTAACTCCCACTGAAACAAAATGTTTAAAAATGTATAGTTTTGCTTTGGTGGGAAAGTTGATTGATGTTTTGAAGTATATACTTCCTATATGGACAGCCTTTCAATGCAGGTTATGTACTGGTTTGTGATACTGAAGTGGATAAAGAAGGAAGTTGCAGAGTGTTTAGCATTGGAGCAGTTTAATACCAGTCCTGATAAGTCAGTTTATCCTCCTTCCCTGTCAACAGTGAATGTATGTGGCTGAAGCTACCATGCTGTATGGAGGGCAGAATTCTTATGGCTTCTGGCTAGCAAGTGGAAGTGCTGTAGGGAAAGAAGTTTATTTTTTTGAATTTTTTTATATGTTGCTAGGTTAAGAACTCAGTACATGATTTCTGTCTTTCTGTGCAATACAAAGATGTGGGTGATCTCCATTTTTTTTTCTTTTTTTTGGGAAGGGTTTGTGTTAGTGTATGTTGTCAGTTGTTTCACTGAGTTTGTTTTGTTTTGTTTTTTTGTTGGGTTGGGGATTGTTTGTATTGGTTTTTGGATTGGTTTTTGTTTTTGTTTTAAAGTTTTAGGAAGACCACAAGTAACTATTTTGGCAAACTTCAGAATACCTCTTTCAGTGGGATTCTTATCCTTATGTAGTGCCTGATGCCCTTCAAATTGCCCTCCCAAATGCTTCCTCACGTCCCCCTCTCTACACTCCCCACAGCTGCACTCCAGATTGTCCAGTAAAGAATTACTGTGTCATGTTTGGAGACTAAATCCAATCATTCATACATTTCAGCAAGAATGAAATCTATTTGTTTAAATGCATGTCTCAACATTAGTTATACAGACATTGCTGATTTCTTCCAATAAGAGCCCACAAAGCAGAATATGTCATACAACAATGTTATTTTGATTTTTCTGTTTGCATTTTTGTAAGGGAAACACTTTGTTCTCCTATATCTAGATTTTAAAGAGATGTTATTTATTGGAGCGAAACTAGACCAAAGGACTTCGAAGGAGTTCAGAGTATTTAAAGCAAAGTCCCTTTAAAAATAAATGGAATTTACATTTTCTACCAAAGCAATTATATTTAGATTATATCTACTGCTGATTTATGAAGTAAGTTTTTTTGGCTTACCCTACTCATCAGTTTGTTCTGTCCTTTATGTCCTTCTCTTAGAGCCCATCTAAGAATCATTGTTGATAAATTCTGACAATAGTAATTTTTTTCTCTTTTATAGCATCTAAGAGGTCATCAGTAGCTTTAAGTTTTCTTTTATCAGTATAGTCAAGTAAATAACATAATGACCAAAACCAAGCAACAGATCTTTTTTTTTTTTTAATGTGTATTTAAATATTCTCAAACACCAAACAATAAAAGAAATAGACCTGCACCCAAACTGAATTAAAATTTCATCAAAAGCACAAAGGCAAGAGAATTCTGAATTAACTGAACCTTTGCCTCCTGCTGTGTATCTAGATGTTGCTGGAGTCCCGTAACCTTGATTAGTGTTGACACCAAAGGCTATATGTTATTGTAGACCAACTTGCACAATTACTGCTGACATCTTTAATCTAGCTTTTTAAGCAGAAAATGATATAGCAATCTAATGTTTACAAGCAGGAGCTAGACAAATTTGGAACTGAAGTAATGTGCCCATTTTTAACAGGATGAGTAAATTAGCCACTGGAGCAATTTGCCTAGGGACACATCAGTTTCTCCTTCACTTGAACTATTTGTGTTAAGATTGGGTATCTGTTTAAAAGAGGTGCTGTAGATCAAACAAAAAATAATGGTTTTGATGCAGAAATCAATGGTTGAGGTTCTTTTGCCTGCCTTACTCAGGAGATCAAATACAACAGCCCTAGTAGCCTACTTTGGTTGCAACAACTACTGATTCAGTGAGTGAATTATGCATGCAGCAGAATACCTATAGACAAATAAATACAGAGATATTTGGCTTTCATTTTTCTGCTATTTATATGAGATATGCTTATCTGCAGCATTTTCTGTAAAGAAAAACTCTATCTAGATTTTAAGAAATAAAATTTACAGAATTTTTAGCAGACATACTGCTTTACCTAATTTACTTCAGTAAATGGAAAGATTTCATTCTTATGTTACCATGTGAAGTGTTAAACAAAAAAATGAGCTCACAATTTCAATGACTTCTGTTACATTTTCAAGATCTTCTGACTTCTAAAAACTGCCTTAAAATGTGTCCACACACATAGTGGGGAATTTCATTTCCCATTTCACCAGGACAGCTTAACAGAGAGGTTTGAGTAACCTCCAGAAATAGAATTGGAAAAAAAAAAGCATGTATATGAAGTGTATGGAATTCATGCTTTGTTTTACTTTATTTTGCTTTTAGTAATCAATGAAATTACTTCAGTCAGTTTATTTAACAAAGCAGACTGGGACTTGGTGAATCACCTTAATAGGTTTCAGAGCTGACTTTTTAATTCATTACAGTTCTTAAGCTATTGAAAGCACAAAATGAATAAATTATGTCTTTTAAAAGCAATAACAACAAACTCATGTCTAATGACTTCGTGGGATGATTTCAAAGTAACGTTGCCCCTGGTGGAAAATTGGAGCTGCCTGTTTTCCAGATGAGCTGCACCTCTTACAGAGGTTAAAAACATAGCAGAGTTTCATCTGTGCAGGGCTGTGGGGATGTGCTAAATGGGTTCAGAAGTTGGAGGAGAATCAGCACTCCTGGCATCGTGTGCAGTGTTAGTGTTGGTTCTTCTTTCCTATTAATTGTGATATTGCCAGAGAAAGACCTTTTTTGAGGTCTGAAATACATATATAAGTAATCATCCTGCAGGCCTGGGATCTGAATCTGATCCCTTTTTTATGCTGGAGGGATGCAGTCATCTGGTTTTAGTGCTCAACATCTAATGGGTGGCATAGGGGCAGAGGGCAGTGTTAGTGTGGCTCGCCTTGCCCGCTCATACTGAGCTGTTGGGGTCCATTATTTCAGCAGGTGTGCTAATAGCTGTGAGCATGGCTGCCTTGCTCAAAGAAACTCTAGATGTGGGGCTGTACCTCTCACATAAAAAATGGAAATAACATTATTATTGTGCAGAACAGGTTACCTCCCCATTCTACAAAACAGCCAGTGTCTTTGGGGAAACACACAGGGTTAGATTCCCTGTTTTGTAGTGCTGTAAAGCTAACAGAAGAATGATAAAATTAATGATGAACCCCAGATTATTTAAGTGCTCTACATGTATATGTTCTTACAGACATATTTTTCTTCAGTAATGCAGTTGTATGCTGTATGCATGTGGCTTTTTCATAGGTTTGTACTTCTGTCATTGTCCTGTGTGCTCAAATTAATATAACTGCTATTAGAAACTTTAGTATTTGCCAAGTGTGGTTGGATTTCTCCTGCAAAAGATATACAATCAAGGGAAGCTGATGTACAGCTCTCATATTCCACCTTTAACATTAATAACAAACTGTGAGTAAGGTGTGTCAGTAATAAGCTGTTGGAACTAAAAGATGGTGGCAGCAGCAGGCTGGTAACATCCTATAATGTAGCTTTTCTGAAGGTGTGCATCTCTTTAACGGGTAGTTCTTTCCCCTACAAACAAGAAACTCAAGCAGCACATCAGGCACCATCGCCCTCACCGGCTGGCATGATTTCAATAAGAAAATCAGAAGAAGCATTTATCTTTGTGCATCTGCTTCCATGTGTTAGAAATGCCTGTAGAAACTTTAATGTTTGTGCTTGTGTTTATTTTATTTTTTTTAGATAGACCTACTCTTGTGGCATTCTTTGCAAGCTGCTTCATTTCAAGAGGCAGAGCTGTTTAGTTGTCTACTTACAGCGGAATTAGAAGCCAATGTTATGACAATGTTGGCATGTAACACTACCAGCTGGGAGCTTGGTCTTGGGAGCGTTTATGCCCTGGAACATGAGGACTGTGTCTGTGAATAAGCCTCTGCAGGATGAGGCTACAGCTAGAAAGTTCACTGTGGTTGCTGTGTACTCACAGAAGTTGAGTCTCTATAGCTATGTAGTTATTATTGTCTCTGACTACCCCGACATCTCTCCTCACAGTTTGCCTACTGTTTCATGCAAGTATTCTTCTAGCTAATGCTCTTCCCCTCTTTCCTGTTAGGTAAAAACTTTCAGGAGGTAGGGCAAACATGTTGAAGCCTACAAGGTGGAAGCACGGAGCTACAAGATGGAATGAAGGTAGCTGGGCTTCAAGCTGTAAAAGATACGGTGAAAACTGTGTCTTTATTAGAGGCAGAATATTTTTCATGTGCAAGTGAAGACTATTTATAACCGAGAGATTTTTGTCTTGGATCTACAGAGGGAAAAAGCAGAGGTGTTCCAACCCTTTGTAAGGAGAAAGGAAGTCACAATGCATTCAACCTTATATCTGCATATATGGAGAAATTTTTAAGCATCACTGTAGGTCATGAAATTGGAATTGAAATGGTTGAAAGCTGTTTAAGCTTTTGAAGTTTCTCTAGACTTCAGTAGGTATACACTGATCATGCTCAGAAAGTATTTTTCTCTTTTTCATTATCAAGTGAATTGTCTTGTGCCACAGACAGTTATCTAGTTACTGAAAGGGCAAATCTGTTTAAAATGTATGAATTTTGAGAGCCTATGTTACATCCAGACAATTCTTGGGGAGTCTGTGTGCCATTAGGAGTTATGAATAAGCTGAACTGGCATGTGCACTTGGTTTGCCATTAAGTCAGCCCCTTGCTTGGAGTGTAATTCAGTGGTCAATATGCATCTGAGTACACTGGGTTGGAGGTGCTTGTCCAGTCCACACACTGTGAAATTCATTACAGTGACAACATCTTCTCAAAAATAATTTCTACAAAGGATTTCTGTGTAATTTTAGTCTCCTGCTAAGGTCACCATTCAACTCTTTCGAGTGAGGGTGAAATGTTTCAATCAAAAAGCAAATGCTTGTGTAGGCAGGAAGGTATTTTTCGAGAAGAACAGTATGCTTAAGAAAAAAGTCAGTCAAATCAACCAGAAGTAGAGTAGAAAAGTCCTTCCTGTTTTGAGTGCAACTCAGATTTTGATGTTTGCCTAGAAACAGCTCTAGACAACACCTGGTTTTCATTTGCAAGCACCTGGTCAGCAAGACTTTGAACACTATTTCTACCTCTGTCTCTCTCTGTATGGCCCTGAATGTTTTTCATAGTACTCTGAATCCAAGCCTATGTGCTAGGCCAACACTGCTTCATATTAGTGCACACAATTGTCATGATTTAATATTCTGCCTATACTATGTTAAGGTACATGATATAACATGTTTGTGGAATTAACCCTGAAAGGTAAGACATTCCTCATGGAAAAGATTGATTTTTTTTTTAAGTCTCCAGGGCAGTGTATTTCAGAACAACAGAACTTGCATAGTCTATGGTTTTCTCCTCCATGGGAGCAATATCCTCTATGAAGGAATTTGAGAAGGGGGGCATAATATGTCTTGTGCAAAGGCATTTTTTGCAGTTTCCTGATCAACTGCAGCTCGGACTGGCATCCAGTTAGCTACCAACCATTGATCTAATCTGTAACATCTGATGCATTAAAAAGTGTCACTGGTGATGGAGCAGACAAGGTGACTGAACTAGAAATATGATAGCTGAAGAGCTTTTTGGATTCTCAGTTATCTTTTTTAAATGTCCACAATCTGCTGGACAACTGCTCATTCAGTTATATTTGTTGGCATTTAGAAAAGACTGTATAGTAAACCCCTTCAACTCTCTTTGGCTTTTATCTTTGGTTGTAAGGATGTAAAATTTCAGATTCCCCCACAAAACCAGACAAGATAGGGAAGAGACTGCCTTTTGGACAGAAAAAAAAAAAAGAAATAATAATAAAAAAGAGCTGTAACAGTTAAAGGAAATACTTTTTTCCTTATTTTGATAGTGTTTCTTAATTAATGTTGTCATACTACAGGCATGTACTATCTGGTCTTCAACAGCTTGTGAAAAAAATGTGCATTGTGGTGGTTCCTTTAGGCATTTGTGTATAAATGAGGTTCATTTCACATTAAGACCTCACTGCTTTTTATCCATTGTTCTTGCCTTTTACAGTAAGCGTGCCACTAGACATGCTGAGATATGCAAAGAATATTTGCACTATATTTGAACTCTGACTTGGGTGTTTAGAGACTAACTTAAGCTTTGTTCTTCTCACTTCTTACAGAGCTTAAACTACAGTATCTGATGTTTTAAATATGGTCCCTGAGCCAAGTTGTTTCCTCCCTAAAACATGCGTTAGGCATCAGCTCTCGCCCGTCATTTGCTGGGATTGATAATGTGCCAAGTCTTGAAGTCTTGACTCCATTCTTACTCTGACCAGACTCCCATGGAAATCAATGGAAGTTTTGCCTGATTAAATACTTCTGGATTCCTCTCCAAAACACTTGGCTTATTTATATCAGGCACGCTTAGAAAAATCCAATGTTTTAGCCCCTGTAAATTAGGATTATCAAAATCTTAACTGATATCTTAACATTTCTGAAAGCAAAATACTCGGGCCTGCTTGCTGGCAGTTTAATGTTGTCTGTGTTTGAAAAAGAAACCAAACCAAATCCAAAAGCTGTAAGACAATACACTAAAATGTGGTTAAAGTTATCTAGCAGTATCCATCCACACATGGACAACATGAGATGGCAGTGTCTTCTTCCATTGTAAGGTGATCCATTGATGGCTTGTATTATTCAGACTCTTGGAAACTAAAGAATAGGCTATGAGACTTTAAATATAAAAATTTTCTCCTGTTTGTGAAAATTAGAAAAACTTTGCAATAGATTAATTCAGAAAGATATACTGTAGTTTAGTAAACATTTCATTGCAATCAGCTTCAAAAAATACCACAAAAGCACTTCAGGGTGAACATAATAACCAGAAATAAACAGAAATTAACTTTAATGATCAGCTTTTAATGATCATCCAACTCTGATTTTGTAAACATGCTTAGGTTTTCATGAAACGTGGTGTGCTTTATGTCATACAATACAGGTTGATTTGGAAACTATGTGCTTTGCATCTCAAGAAAGAAGACAGTTAGGGGATATAGGGAGAAGTACTGTCTATACATTCCCTGTCATTCTGCCCTGGAGTAAGTCTGGTTATTCTGAGAAACATTTAACATTAATTTCTTGGTGAAAGCAAAGTTGTGAAACGAAGTTTTTTGACAGAGTAAGAAATAGCATCACATGAATCAAAACTACTTATTCTACTAAATCTGTGCCACACTGTGGGGCATGAGAATTCTGTTCTGTCCTCACCTCAGAGTGCACTTGTCCTGCACTGTGGACACCTTATTTACAATAGCTCTGACTGCACCAGCTCAGATCAGATTGTGCTTCTTTGCAGAGATTCTACTTCTTTCCATTGCCTGGAGAGTTGTGCTGAAGGACTAGGACCTTGGCTTTTGGAAAGAATGCATATCATATTTCTCTCCAAAGTCCATCTGCAGCTGTCCAGGAACTGCACAGTGAGATTGTGGGATTATGTCTACACTGTGAGATGAAGAGTTGTTAAAGCTTTACTCTTTACCCTCTGACTCAAACTTTCTTTCCCAATGACTATTAGCCCAGCTGCAGTTTTGACTTAGAACATTCACATATTCAGGAAGAGCTGGCTTGTGTTATCTCTTGGCAGACTGTTCTGTAGCCTGTATAGTTTGCTTGTGTCTGGTCCATCCAGACTTACGAACAATAGCTTGAGCCCATGTTAAAATACCAGGCATGCTTCAGCAACTATAGGCACCGATTCCTGCTCTGATGCCTGCCTTTTATTTTCCTTTCTTTTACTATCAAACACAGTTTATGATCTTAGAACTAATTTACTTTTGCAGTGTCACATGTACAGGCACTGTTTTTTCTTGTGCTCCCCAAAGGTGCAGAGTTGGGGCTGTGACAGACATGGGCACTGTGAAATGGGGGTGGGCCAAGCACTGAAAATACATATAAAAAAGTCAGCAAAGATTCTCTGAATCTCTTTGAGTGAGTTTGTTTCTCTGCCTCTCAGTTTGTATGTTCTTTTGGCAGGAACTCATTCTGATCTTATTTTAAGTGTGTAAATCAGAACAAAGCCCCATGCCTTTGAGTCAAATATGAGGGAAAGCAGCCTGGCATGGTATATGGCATTATGTACTGCCAAGAATTCCATTTGGATTCGTAGCAAAAGGGAATTCTTAACCAGGTTCAGTTTATACAAGAGGGAGTTACTACTACAGAGGGAGTCAGATAAATAGAGTGACGCAGCACTGAAACAAAAATGGAGCTGGGGATCACAGTAGTGTGTGTTGAAGGCATTTGTTGGGAAGTCTATAGAAAGGAGAAAGCGAAAAAGAGGAAAAAAATCAGTTCAGAACAGGCATGAACAATCAGCATAGACTCATTTTTCTGGAACATGCTAAGCTGGTAAGATACATGGTATTTTGACTAAAATCCAGTGATTACTCTTTCCCTGACTATTATAACTATGCTTAAACTCTCAGAAAGGGATGGTGGCATCAGATCGAGTGGAGAGGAGAGCAGCCCTGGTAATTCAAGTCAGCATAACTAAAAGCATGATTTTAAAAAGAGTGATTTTCTCTTTTAAGGTTCAGTGCTCTGACCAGCAGAGATTTGTGCAGGAATATAGAAAACATACACTATTTTAAATTGACTAGTGGTAACACTGCAATATTTGTTCTTAAGTTTTGGACTGACACTGCTATTTTTTCTCTTTCCAGTTCGCTTTTGATTCTAAAAATTGGACAAGAATTTGTCTTTTAGGGGGAAAAACATCTATTTCCAAATTTATTGCTTTGTATTTTTGGACTCAATACTTACTTATTTTTTAAGTACTGGGTAAATTGGCCTATTTTGGAGCACCTTCACATGAGAAGAAGTCTAGCAGAAAAACTTCACTGTGATAATTCTGGTGGTAAACTTTATTATGCAGAGAAACTCTAAAAGGATGCTAACATTTGCTCTCTAGACAGTTTCCCTCCACTGGGAAGTTTGAAAGTATCTTCAAGATAAGTTGAATAAATCAGCTGCAAATTCATTCACCTTAGTTAGTTTGCTTCCTATACAGTATTGCAAGAACTGCCAGCTCCCTTTGTTTCACTGGAAGGAAGAACTATTTAATAATTTACAGTTCAGTTGCAGCACTTGCCACCACAGAATTTTGTGGACACAAAATAGATTCAAGAAGGGATTAAACCAATGTCTGATTAAGCATTGCTGCTGGGTTGCACACTCTAACTTGAGGCATTCCTAAATTTTCACTTGTTGGCATCAGGAAGGATAATGGAGATATATGTGAGCATGGCCTATTCTTCCCTTCACATCTTGTAGTGCTTAGAAACCTGATAGTGACTCATTAGTTGGACAAAATGCTGCAGATTCTACACTTCTAATTCTCATCAGTCTCTTTTCAGAGATGCACAGTGAAAGGTTGAGAAGCATTGGTCCCAAATTGCACCACAGGAAATTCTGACCAGGTATAAGGGTAAAAAAATTTACAGGAGTTTGGACTAGATGACCCTCAGAGTACCTTCCCTGGAATATTAAATAATTCTGTGATTACCAAACTGGAGGAAACTTGGGAATACATTACAAATCACTGCTATTGCAGGAAATATCCCCTTCCTGCCTCTTCAGTCTCTTTCACAACTTGATCAAATTTCCATTTCAAAATGGTTGGTAGGGTCAGTGGAAAAAAAAATCTAGGGACCTTCAAGCTTCAGCTTCTGTGCACTGCTCTTTTCCTCTCCCAGGTTAGGTCCAGGCTTCATAATTTAAATAGCAGTCTCATCTCACTGTTTTCCTCTTTGGATAGAACTAAGGATCAGATACTGTCAATCCAGAGCTACTGTCCTTTGACCCACACAGCTGGAGATTCCCTGACTGAGAGGAGACCTCTCTCTTTCCAGTAACTTAGGAGGAATAACAGTTTATTGACAGTGTGTCAACTGAGAGATTTCTAGCCGTGTGTATTTGCCAAAATTAGACTTCATTAAGCCTACCAGAAAGAGATTAGGACCTTTTCATTAGTCCCCTTGCTTTGTCTTTGTAAGTATGGAAACTAAATTCCTTTTCCATTCATTATGCCTCTTTTTCTGAACAGTACCAACTGAGGATCCTGTCCTGCTTGCAAATCCCCCATCACAGCACTCACTCTTACCCCATTAGACAGCTGGATGAACTCTGCTTCACTGACAGAGGAGCCCTGAGCAAAAGTGCAAACATCCCAAACTTGTCTTTCTCAGTAGGGAAAAAACCATCAAGAAAACACTAATTTTTTTTCATTCTTAATCTTAAACCTGTACTATGATTTGCAGAACCCAAGATGTTATATGAGTGTCATATATATTTCCTGCAATTTCAGTATTTCTCCATACTTTTCAAGAATAATTTACACTTATTAGCCTCCTTAGTATTGTTCACCCTTGTAATATTTTAGTTTAGAAAAAAAACATTTTTAAAGTGTCATTATTCCAGCAAATGCAATGTTGATGTACTATAGAAGTGTTCACTTGAAAGGAATATTCAATTTAAACACCATCTAAATATTAGAAATGCTTTTCTATTTCCTGGCTCATCACTTCATTGTAGTTCACAAAATATATAAATCTATTCTAGTACTTCAGTTCATAAAGTTTTTATTTTGAAAGATCTGTACTAAGTCACAATCAAATACATCTTTTTACATCTGCCAGTCCTCCTCTTGCTGTTGTCTGGTTGATTTAATACTCTTCCAGATGAGCAATTGATCCCTTTGTCTGGTCTCTCATTTCCTGAGTGAAAATAAGTGACCCTAATAATGTCCATCCTGCCTGAAGCCGAGCTCTACAGAGCTCCCTGCCCATTACATGCAGCACTTCTCTCTCACAGCAATTTGCCTTTGCAGGAATTTGTTTCATAACCAAGTTTGGCTGCAAGAGAAAAGACTGTAGCTCTCCCCTGTGGTTATCAAGTCACTATTTTTGGTTTTATTTGTTGTTTGGGTTTGGTTTTTTGTGTGTCAGTGTTCTACATGTTTAGCTTTGTCAATCAGGTTTACTCTAAAGTAGAAAAAAAAGAGGATCTGGTCAAATAATGACAGCTAAGCAGTTGCCAAACGGCTGCTTGTAACATTCTTTAACTGGGTTATCAGTTCATGTTGAGAGAAAAGAAACCTGGTACAAGGAGAGCTTTTGATTTGAAGAGTGTGTTCTCCATATCTATTGCTTTGTGATGTTAATTTTGAGATTTCAAGAGGCAGGTGAAACTGGAGGCTTGCAGACTTACTTGCTAGATGGCTTTCTGCTTGCTTTACTCACTCAACTATGTGATAGTCTTTTCCTGTGCCAGTGAAGGTTTGAGCTCCTCTGTACCCCCAGGTGTGGACTCCAGTTCTCACTGCTCTGACCTTGCTGTCAGAGTGTATTGGTGTTTCTGTCTTCTTTGCCTCTTTGAAGCATAAAAGTGGATAACCCAGAGTAGGCTGCTGGAGAGTGTGGGACATCAGAATAAAAAAATATTGCTCCGAAAATATAATCTTAATGTTGTATCCCAGTGTTAAAATTCATGTAAGTAGGTATCAGTGTATGCAGACAAGGAGCTAAAGCTGTTTGTGTGCTGTGTAACATAGCAGGAGAGCCTTTTGATTTACTGAGCAGCTTTGTCTAGATTCATAGCTGCTTCTTTGCATGCTTAAAATTATCTTTACTGTTCTAAGAACAGATAAGCTGTTCTGACCTCAACAGGATCATCAGATAGATCTTCTTAACCGCTATTATACTGATTATTTTTTAATAGAAAATGCATTCACAATTCTGCATTAACGTTGGGATTATGTTCAATATACAAACACCCTCAGAAGAGCCTTCAGAGTGAATAACTATCTTCCCATTTAATTATCTTTATATCATCAAATATAATCTGGCAATGAGTTTATCTGCTCTGATCACCCTCTCAACATCAGTTATCATCCTCCTGTAGTAATGGGCTGTTATTGACAGGGTACACTAGAGCCTCATCTAGAGTACTGATGCTTTGTGGGTATCAAGGTTTTGCAAACTTTGCTGGGTTGCTTTCAAACTTGGTAAATGTTTGGCAATGATAACTGGATCATTTGTGTTTTTATGAAAACATCTATATGGTAATGCTTCAGTGAAGTGTGACTTAACTTATTTCTAAGCACCCATTCAATGACTTGAGAAATCAATCCTCTCATAAACTATAGATCTATTTCTGTTATGAGAAGCATTTGCTATTTGGTAATGAGCTAATATTTTCCACTTGTTGAATAGCCCTACTTTTACATGTGACTCTTCTGATAAATACCTGGATCCCAATCAGTGTTACTGCTGGGATTGCTGCTAATGTGTTTCATCCCATGCATGTTATACTGGAACGCAGTGCAGTATTCTCACCCCAATGCATTCTAGGCTTAGGCAACTTTACCAATCTCTTCCACAATAACTCCAGCATTTGTTTACACCTTCTGTTTGAATAACTCAGTCAACTGAGATTATCTTACAACACAGCTCTTCACTATAGGAATAACAGCAAATATAGGCTGGGCAAGATGGCATTGTGGCAGGAAAACAAACTTTGTATGGATACTGCAAGCTGTGTCAAGTGGGTGTGTCAGGACCTAATTATGCTTAGCATGTGGGTTTTTTGATCTGTAATGAAAACAGGATCTGCAGAATCAGATCTCTGTGAAGCACTGTTGTCATTTCATATGGCTCAGTCATTCAGTAAGGCTTTGAAATTATGAAGTAAATGGAGGTGACGACTGAAAAGCAGATATGGGGAGGTGTTAGCCCATAGGTCACTTGATAAACTCACTGTTTTGTAGCAACTTTTTGATGTTGGAGCTGTGTGAATTCATGTATCAAAAACAAAAAAGTGTTCAAGTGTCCTAGAAGTGTTTTCTCTAGATCTGGGACTAGCAAATCAGTAGCCCTTTATTTAATGTTCCAGTTGCATTTGCTCTTTTTTTCTACCAGCTGAATTGATTGCTTTTGCTAAGTGCACAGAAATATCTCAAAATACTTCTGACTTCCTTTCCAAAATATAGATCAGGTTCTGGTTTGTGCTACCTCGGCTCACAGCAATCAGTTGGTATCTTCCCATTCCAGTTGTCTTCCTGTCCACTGGGCTGCTGAAAGGAAAAGATTCAAGTTTTATGCTCAAATCTAGAGCCTCTTGAAGTGACTTTTTCCTTCTTTTTGTACCTGATGTTGACCTGCAAGTCCAGATGCATTTGAGTGTGTATGAACTGGTTCATTGCTTAATCTGGGAGACCTTACAGCTACTTCTGTATGCCAAAAATACAAGTTTTTTTTAAGTCCTTTGCCAGTTCAGGTGAGGTCTCTTCCTCCTGACCTCTTGGTGATGCTGTGGCCAGCAATGCTCTGTGCTGGCTGGTTCAAGTGCATCAAGGGCTGGTCCTGAATTGAAGTAATTCAGTTCTCTGAAAGGGAAAAAATTTTGCAGCCTCATTGGTGCCAGATCAGAACAGAATAGCTGACTGCTAACAAATCTCCTGCCCTTTCTGACCATCTTGTGAACCATTTGAGTTTGACTTTGAGCTGAAAAAATGCCAGAGCTTTCACTTTGGCTTAGCAGGAATAGCAAATCATAATGGGGCTCATTGTCTCTCACCTTGTCAGTAGAGTGATTTGAATTTACAAGAGTAAATAAGAAACCACAAGGCAAATATGTTCAAGAACACAAAACTGTCATCTAGAATTCGTGTGACATCGAAACATCAGAAGTACCTGTCCCCCTGCTCCTCCTGAGAGACAATTAAGACTTGATCACTCTTTCAGACCTTTGTGAAAACAACCATAAATACATGCATTTGGGTGACAATCATAAGTATGGGAAATGTATCGCATACTTTGAAGTCTGTAGAGTTCAGTCCCTGGGAAAAAAAAAAAAAAAAAAAAAGGAACATATAAAGAGTTTCTAGAAATGTGGGCTAAGGGCGTAATTTTGCTGAACATGAGATCCCCAGCTTTGTAAATCTGTGACCATTTAAATCTTGGGGAATCACTGTAAGGGCTTCATACTGCCTAACAGATTCATTCTCATATTAGATGATCTCTGTAGCCCTTTGTGCCAATTGTGGCAAATTGCCAGAAAAAGGCAGATTTTAGCAATCTCCTCATTAAGGAAAACATCTGAGGAAAATTTCTGAGAACTTGGCTTTCAGCTGTATTTCTTCTGCATTTTCATGTTCTTAAGAAAGAATTTATATTGCCACCAAAGAATCTTCAGCAGAAATATCTCCAGGCTTGAAAGCAAGAATGGAAAGCACTATTTACCGGTAATTTGTAAAGTTTTGTGTGAATTTTAGAGCACTTTTTATGTATTAAGAATGTGCTCATCTGCCAGCAGAATCAGGGCTCATGTCTGAGCTGCCAACAGCAAGAGACTGCGCATGTATCAGGAAGGGTTTGTCAACTGCTCCCTTCTTTTAATTTGCATGGTTAGTGCTGTGAGGTTTATGCAAGGCAGCTCTCAGGGGAGGGGACTGAAAGTTCTTTGAAGTCCTTTGTGGTGGCTGTCTAATCTGAAGAAGAGGATTACTTTCTTTCTGCCAGAAGCACATGACAGTTTGGTAATTAATGAGCATCATAAAGTTCTCTTTTTCTATTAGATACCCATTAGTAAACCTGGGATGGTTGTCATTTTGGACAAAACCATGCATATCCTCATTTTATCCTAACATCAAAGGGGATCTCCTACTGTCTGATGCTGAATGCTCTAATTGTGTTTGCGTTCGGTGGAGTTGGTTGCAGAATGCATCTGAAACAAGTCTTGGCATAAACTGTAGGTCCTGTGATTGGACACACAGCCTGAGCCTTCCCAGAGCTAACAGCTTAAATGAGTGGTGGGTTTCTCTATTATTTTAAACATACTGCTCTCTTCCTCTCCTGTCTGTCTGTTTATGCTATTTGTTTTCCTTTGAGAATACAGGAATTAACATACTTTCCACATCCATATCATGCTGAAAAAAGGAAAGCACTGTGTTGGGCTATATCCCTTTTGCCTTTTGATATAGTATTACAAAAAGTCTTTCTTTAGGATTTAAGAGCATTTCAGGTATTAAAGCTCTCTTGGGTTGTCTTTTTCACATTATTCTGAAAGTACAGAATGGTTTCCTGCTCTTTATATTTGGCTCTTTTATACTGAAACAGTTGAAAAGTCCTAGTCTGTGGACTTTTTCTTTTTGAGAAAATGTCACCCTTTCTTCCAAAGGGTCCCATTTCTGAATGCAGTGTAGTTTCTTCAGCTGCATTTAATCTCCTTTAGAAATAAGAAGAATGGCTAAGCAGCCTTTTTATATATTCTGAATTTAAGAATGTATTTTTTGAGGGTCAGATGCTCATCCTATACTCAAAATCTCTGCCGAACACAGGGAAAAAACTCAAGGATACACAGGTGCCTTTTCTATAAATGAGCTTGGACCATAAAACTCCACTCCAGTGAAATGTGATGGTTTCAGAGGGACTCTACAGTTGTAAAGCCAAAAGAGGAACACACATAATTAAGATTCCTATCGGGTTTGGTTGTTTTTTGTTTTGTTTTAGATTTTTTTCTGTGGGTTTTTTTTTATTTTCTTTTTTTTCTTACATTATTTCATCTTTTAATAGGATTATGTCTTTATTATTTGTAGTATTTGAGGGGGACAGAATTCCTGGTCAGAGTTAGTCTGTATGCTGCACGTTATGACTTTTAACTCAGTATTAGCAAATAAAGTATTACTAACTTTTACATCTCACATGGGGAAAAAGTCCTGGTCCAGCAATACAGTCCAACAATACAGCTGTAACCATCTTCAGTATAAAAATATATAAAATAAAGCCAATTGCCTTTAGCTAGCAAAAATGTTTAGTATAATCAGAGACACGCTAAAATATGGGTATAAGGGAAATTGGCAAAAATAGGATGTTCTTCCTTTATAATAAAACTGGAATAGAGGTATTAAAATGCTTCTGAAACGAAATTGTACACTACTCATTGAATCGCTGGGCAGATGCATTTATGTAAACAAAGTCAAATCAGAATTGGAAAGTATTTTTCAGAAGGTATCTGAAGTCTTAAAAATATGATACAATGATAATTATTATAACTGTTATATCTAGTTCTTGGACTTTCAGTCATGATTTTGAGTCATCATTGCCTTTAGGAGATGAAAGAGATGAGTAATACCATTGAATGTACAAAACCACTTGTAAATATAATTCCTGTATTCTGTCATGTTTCAAATTGGAACTGGTCAGAAAATTTATTGTGGAACAGCTTTTCGTTACAAAATGGCAATCTATATCAATGCTTCTCTTTTGACAATACTATGAAAATATTGGAGCGGGATAGCTGAACAGAGTTGAAACAGAAGTTCTTATTATTCTTGGAAGAACTTCTTGACCATGTGGAGTAGCTTTTTAGCCTATTGTTTAAAATTAAGAAGATAATCAGTGCTTTGTAGTAGAAAAAGCCTAAAAATCAGAAATACAAGCTTAAATCGAAAAAGAACATTAAAAATTTATGAAAATTTTGAGGTTTTTTTCCTCTCTTAGAATGATTTTAAAATACTTGTAGAATTTCCTACAAAGCAGTAGTCCTACTTTTCTGTACAGCTCTGATCACAGCTGCAAGCTCGGGACAAAAGGTGACTGGGAGCAGTCAGAATTGATTTATGAAGGGGAGAGATCATCCCTGCCAAACATGGTAGCCTTCCACAGTAAAAGGTGGATGTTGCAGTGGATATTATCTTGACTTCAGTAAGACTTTTGACACAGTCTAACATAACATCCTGACTGACAAACTGATGAAGTAAGAGCAAGATGAGAGGACAGGGAGGTGGACTGGCAGCTGGCTCAGCTGCTGGGCTCAGAGTCCTGTGATCAGCAGGATGAAGTCACCAGTGGTGTACCCAAGGAGCAAATACAGGAGCCAGATACTGTCTGACATCTTCATTAATGACCAGGATGAGGCTGTGTTATCCTGTTTGACCTGATTTAAGATTGCTACATTTAAACTCCTTATCTGTTTGCTAGGGTGCAATAGTTTGGAGTATACATTTCAATTGTGTGAAAGATTGGCTATTAAAATATGAGTTTGTAGTAAGAGCAATATAGGAATTTTAAACAAAGTTACATTATCCATCTCATTGGTTTGTGCTACAGAAAACAATTTGTGAACTATAGGATATTCAACCATAATCCAACAGCAGGGAAGAGCTAAAGTATATTATTTTTCCATAGAGATTTATGCTGATTTGTAGAATTTTAAATCCAGTTTTATTAATGCCTTCCCACTCTCAGTAGGAAATACTCAGAGCATATGAGGAGTTTTAAGACATATGATTTTATTCTAATAATGTGGATATTATTGTGCAGCTACTCAGACATAAAGAGAATGAATTGCACCTCATGGGTCTCTTGAAATCAGTATGAAGTCTCCAGACCAGCTCAGTGGCTTAGTTGAACTCAGCACAGGAATTTTCTTCCTCTCCTCCATGGAGACAATACTTATTGAACTTCTTCAATAGGTCTCAAAAGCTCGTGATCTACTTCAATTTTTGTGCTAGGTAGTTTTAGAATTGCTGGGCAGAATGCTGGTCTCTAATGGTGACCAAAAAGTAGGTGCCTGGGATAACATATCTTGTTACTTCAGTCATCCTGTGGTCTCTAGCAAGTTGTTACTCAACAAGTTCTTGAAACTGAGATGCCTTCTATGGATTTAGAAACTCTCAGTAGATTTCCCTTATGTTGGTTTGTGCAATCTTTCCTTGAGCCTGGGTAAGCTAGAGGACTGGGGATGACATAGCTGTTATTTGATGTGTTTTGTCTGTGGGAGTGTGATGAGGAATAGTTGGTGTGGTTGCTGGGCAGTGGCCTTCCTGTCTGCACAAGAGGGCTTATTAGAACAGACCCTAAGATCAGAGCAGTAAAAAAGCTTTTATTGATACAGTTGTTTTCATGCTATTGAAACTTTCAGTGGTGACATTATTACTCCTTGGAGAAACAGAAAGCCCACCTTAACCCATGTAACTTACACACCAACTGCTTTACGTACGATGACAAAGGTGTGATCTCTCAGGCTTTTGTATATGCTAACTTAAGCCCTGTTCAGATGAGTAGTAATATATTCCCTCTGTTCTTTGTGTAGCATGCAGGAGGGTTTTTTTTGTGTGTTTAAAAAAAAAAAAAAAGTCAGAATCATTTCTCCCTTCAAGACTGGAGGGAAAAGGAACTTCAAGTCTTTACACCCTTTACAGAGTGTGGAACATGTCTCATCCAACTTTAGCTGTCTAGAATATCTTCATCTAGTCACCCAATCTCCCCTTATAGCCAAGGGAAGGGAATAGCCACTATATCTTGACCTATTTTAAATGTCTATATTAAGATGGAACAAATCATGTCCTAATAGATACTTTTAGAAAATGATTCATCTCAACTTAATATAGACATATGAAATAGGTCACATGAACCATGTATTTCTCTCCATCGTCTGTAGAGGGAGATGAATTCTACCTAGTATGTTTTCAGGAATTTATATTTTTTTAAGTCTGAAAGATTCCCCGAAGACATCGCAAGAAACTACCACAAGTGAGGGCAGGAGCACACGCAGGGTTTGTGGTTAATGTGACAGAGGTCTTTCACCTTTTTGACCTGCTGACAGAGACAAAAGAGGAAGCCTGCAATGCTCCATCCTGCCTTTGCAGGATGCTGGCAGAAATGCTGCTTTGGTTAGACATGGTCTGGCACTAGTTCAAAGCCACCATGGCAAAATTACTGAATGCCATGAGAGGAATTGGAGGCTCATTAGTTTTATGCAAATAACAGAATTCCTGTAGCTTCTGTCATGTATTTGAAAATATACGATGTGAAAGGACACAGAGTGTGGAGTAGAGCAGCAAAGTGGATCTCCATGGGTTATCTTCACTTCATTCAAACTAGTGCAGCCCATCAGAATGCAATAATTATGTCATTAATGCCATAAAAAATGCTGCAGAAGTAGACTGAAGAGTCCACATATACAACAAACAAATGAGATCAATGTGCAGCATGCTGGGTAGTCTTGTAACACTGACAGTTATTAACAAAATAAATAAAATTAAAATGTAGAAGAAAATCAGAGAAGTATAAATTAAATGTTAAAAGAGTTTACTTGGTCATCTTGTATCTATTCATCTGCCAAAACTTCAGAAGTTTCCATGTAGAAGTAAAGAAGCTTTTGGGTTTAAGCTTATTTAAGGTAGTTTTTTCTTACAAAGTGCTTCCAATGGAAGCACAAGACTGGCTCAATACAGATAAGACACTAAATGAACAAAACAAAACTGCTTTACATGGCAAAGTTTAGTGAATACAGGTGAACAAGGACCTTCAAGCTCTTTGTGCTGTACTTGTTGCACCAATACAGTTGCACTGGGCTTGTGACTTCTGTTTTCCCTGCAAGGAATTCAGTGTGCACAGGGCTCAGTCTGTCATCACCTGGGGTGTGTGTTGTGTGTTGTGCTGGGCTAACAGGCCCTAACTTCTGCTGCCTTCCTCCATCTTCCCAGGTCTATGTCTGAAATGAGGCTGTTACTAATTCAACAGCTGTGGTTATCTGCATAGATGCTGAGCATCATGCCAGGACTGTGCTTTGTGTGCCCTGGGATGAAGTTAACAGAGAAGCTGGAGTTAACAGTCTGGATCTTTTTTGTTTAAGTCTTGTGTAATTCATTACCAAGACTGCCTGTAGGCTACAGGCAGCCAGGGTCTGCTCTGTGTCCAGTGGAGCAGAAACATGCATCCTGAAAAGGAGAATGGCTGTTGTCTTTGTCACCACTCCTCACTCTATCAGTTGCTCCATGCCTGCTGCATCACAGCCTTTCCATCAACACCATTCTTTAGTGTAAGCAGAGTATCTGTGGAGAAAAGCAGTAGGAACCAAAGATTCCATGTGTAAGCAACTTAAAAATAGACTTGAAGGTTTGTTTTTCCATATCTTAATGTTAAGAAGAATACATTCTTTTATAGCCAAGTATAATTTAGGAGGACAAAATACTTGTGGCACCGGATTTGTTCAGTGACGTAGTGGCCCAGGCTTATTTTTTAGAGTAAAGATTTCTTTCGCAGTATGATGTTGTTATGAATGAGTTTGCCCAAACACTTTGGAACTGTTGTAAGTCATAAAGAGCTTAAAAGATAGTTTTACTGACATTTTTAATCCTTTTTGGATCTCCATTAAGTAAAATACTTCTTGTACTTTCTTATTTGTAAGCACAACGTGAACCCCAGTTATTGTAGCAACAGAGCTTCAACAAGCTTCATGCTTATTTTTAAAAACCAAGCAAAATGAACATAGAAGTGCTGTGCTGAACCAACATACATTGAATTAAAGCCTTTCACATTTTATAAAAGCTTTGCAAAGGGCATTATATTGAAAAGGAGGCTGGGTGTCTGTCCAACTCTGTAGTTTCAAATCTGCTGGTTCCAGAGATGGAACCTAAATACAAAACATAGATGCAGATCCTGATGCTTACATTCTCTTTTCAAAATTCACAGCTTTGTCAACACGTGACAGTATAAATAAGTGTATTAGACTTCACCAGGCTGTAGCTATAAATAATAGGACAGCGATCAAGCAACTTTCTTTCTCCTACCTCCACTCCTCACTATGCATTCCCACTTTTTTGGGAAGTGACTTGACACAACCAGTGTTGTATAAAGCTGTGACTCTTATGCCAGCTGTTTTTCCAGATCCTTTTATTCAAAAGAAAAGCAACAAGTTTACAGAATGGTAAAAAAAAAAAAAAGCTTCTTGTAGATTTAAAATTTTTAACAACACTGAGCAGGCAGCAGTAGTGTGGAGGAGCTCAGCTGGCTTGTCTGACAGTAGCCATTTGCTTTAATGCAAGACACGTTTCTTTTGTCCACGTGCAATGAGTATCCTCCAGAATGGATATGAAAAGTAATAAGGAATTGTATGATTTCATGGTGACCCTCAGTGCCATGCTTTGAACAGACTTATGTTGTCAGCTGTCAGGAATGGGGCTATCTTCAATCATCAAAGCATTTAGCAAAGTGTACAGTCTGCTGTTTACATTACTGGCCAGTACTTTACTCTCCTGAATACAGTTTAACCATTCCACCAAGTCTGTGATGAGTATTCTTTTTATTTGGCAGCAGCAGCAGTCCTCACAAGAAAAGCCTTGGAACATTGTTTTTGGACACAAACATACACAAGTTATTAGAACACAAGATCAAAGGAGGTGTCCCACTGTCTTCCTTTCAATGCTCCCATTGTGTTTGTATCCTGAAGCCTGCTAGAGAGTTAGAACCAGAGAAGGGGGAGGAGGGGGGAACCTTTGTACAAAGGTACTTGTCACTGAGAGAAGCCCATAAAAGATGATGTGAGAAAAGACACCAGGTGGAATATAAACCACCCTTATTGTTAAAAAATGCAAATAAAAATCCTCTCCTATATTAAACTTTGTCATTTTTTAGATGCTAAAGGAAAGGTTCTGATTATTGAAGTCATGGCACTACTTATTACTTTGCTTTTCTTTTTATGTGCAGCACACTGTACATGACATTGGCAAAAGTTATTTATCCTCTCTTTCTGTGTATTTTTATAGTTGCTAGCAAATTTCATCTCAGCAAAATATGGAAAAAAAATCTCAGAAATATCACACTTTAATATGTCTTAAGTTTTGTCCTTTTTATAAAGGACAACCACAGTGTTTCATATTTGTAAATAAACTGCATGTTTGTTTTATTTGGGAAGGAGCTGTGTTTTCCTTGGGGAAATTTTGACAGAAAAATTCCTGCTAATTCAGTATGATCTTTGAGTTCTTTCCCTTGCATCTGTAGTGAGATTACAAGTAAATAGATTCTAGATCCAGCATCCTTGAATATCTACTGAAACAGACAGTTGCTTCTAACTTGCTGGGGAAGCCTTGGTGCAGCTTCCTTGGCCATAGAGATATGACAGAATAACAGGTTTGACACTTGCTTTAAGCCATCATCTATTGTTTTCACTTTTTCCAATTTCTCTGAGCTGAAGTCTGCATTATTGAGTTGATTATGCAAAGTTCTTTGAGAGAAAAGATGCAGGACAAAGCAGGTGACAATTAACAGTTCTCAACAATGCAGCATTTTTAACAGAGAATTCTACCAGCTCCTCCAACACTCAGGCTTCCACTGAAGGCAGTAGCTAACATGGACTTTTCAGAGTCACAGATGGCAGGAACAAAGATTAACCCAGCATAAGTCTACATCATCATTGTGGATTCTTCCATTTAAGGATTTCCCTGAATACCATCCAAGTTGATGGGATAGTACCTGAAGAGTATTGCAATGGAGGCAGTACAAAGGACACCTGGCTGTCTCCTGGTGGTCGTTGTGGGAAGCAGTTTCTGCTGAATCAGCACTCATCACCCCGAAGCATCACTCCTTAAACCCAACAGCTACATACATGATGGGTTTTCTCAGCTTTGAAGGGAGGTGAAAGAGAAGTTAGCTCGATGATGAAAACTCTGTCCACAGAGTCCAAACTGGCACTATGAAGGTTGCAACGGTTTTCTCTAGCCCATCATCACAGGCTCTCAGGAGAAGTACAGGGATAATCTTTACGAATGTCTGGAAAAATTTCTCATGGTACCTGAGCATGTGCAATATCTGGCATGCTTACAAATAAGGGCAGGTGATGTAATGAATGTGCTCATTTGTGATAGACATCTTTCTGCTGCACAGACACTGTTTGAACTTGCTGATCAGTCTGTCTTCCCCTCTAGGGTCAGGGCAGTTGCTGACATCCTGGAAAAAAACAAAGAAAACCTGTGAAGCAAGTAGGCTTGGAGTTGAAAGGATGCCACAGTGCAGACTCATGCCAAAGCTTTGAGGCAGTAAGCCAAGGATGCAAAGTTGCTAAAACTAGAAGGTGCTGACATGCCAAATTGCAAAAATGCCTGAGGGGAAAATGCTGCAAAAACCCTGCCAACACCATAGGTAACAAAGACAAAGACCCAAAAGCTGAAACAGTGTCTTGTGACAAGCATCCCATTTGTGTGTCTTAGAAATGAGCCATCAAAGCACCCATATGTTCACCAAAACAGAATTTAAATGTTATTAAAAGGATCAGCCATACCTGCAAGACCAGGATTGTGACCCTAAATGCATCAGCAAGGTAGTAATTGAATCAATTGCTGGAGATATATCATTGCTGTGAGGAATTCTTTGTTGATGGATTAAAAGGGATTTCATTGGAAGTAGTTGAAATGGAGGTTGGGTGGGTTTCCTGCCCCTCTTTGTGATTTTGAGAGGGACAGGGTTAAAAATTCTGTGTTAGCTGGATCCTAGGGATCTCCAGAGCTTAGACATATTTAAGATTGTCCCTGACAATGGTGCTGACAGCAACAGGAGCATCTTTAGAAAGATGAATTCATATACATTCTTTGTTTCATAGCTGAGGAAACTTCTTTAATACTGCTGTGAAATATACACAGCTTATTTAGTGCAGAGAAGGAGCAACACAGTTTGCATGTTACTGCCTCTGTGTGCACAGTTTTTTAAGAATTGCAGAATTACATGTTTTTCTCCACTTTAAAAAGCACAGCTCAACCCTTACTTCTGCTGGAGGTGACCTAGCATGCCTTGCATGCCACTTCAGGTGGAAGAGAATAAGAGACCTTAGGAGGCCAATACCAGACTTCTTTCATCTTCAGCTGGATGGGAATGTGGCAGGGGAGGGGAAGAAAAGTACAGAAAGCAGAAGAACTGGAAAACAGTAACCTACCACTACTTCTGTTACCCAGACAGGAAAATCTGTGTGATTCTTTCATCTATTGTATTTTCCCTCCTCCTTCTGGTCCTACACGTAGGAAAGAGCAGTGTGGCAGAGGGGTTGAATTGCTGTCATCCTGCCTTGGGCACCAAGCAGACTGACTCCATGGTGGGTGTCAGTGGTTCTGGCATGTGGCTTGTGTTCTGGGCCTCCTCCACTGGCTGTGTGGACTTTCTGAGTCAGTCAGGAAGTCTCTGTAACAGGGAGGTAAATCCTAACAGCTCTTGGGGTTTGCTACACTAGGCTATGTATGTAGGTCTCTGTCTTATGCTATCTAGACCTGCCACTCTGAAGCCAGGGACACCATGAGTGTGTAGTGTACCATTTTTACCCTGGCTTCTAAATAACTTTTCAGGACACTTGCTTTCATGTAGCCTTTCGAGTGTTTATTTATATTTAGGTACATTTTGAATCTAGATCTTTCCAATGCTGGTTTACTTTACCATTTGCTAGGCTAGCATTTATTTTTGCCCACTGTTTTGTATCTAATGTGGAAATATAGAATCAAACCAGATGTGGGTTTGACTGATATCATTGCATAGAAGTAATCCACTCCCTGTCAGGACATGAGAACAGCCTTCAGAGTTTAAAATACCATCACAACAACACACAGAGTTCTTCTCAATCTAGCTGATGATACAACTGTTGCTATTGAGAGTATTGTCATTAATTTTCCTATGCTACTGAATAATGAGAATTTATTCCCAGAGTGTACTTACTCACTTGTTTCTTGGGCAAGATCAAGGTTCGAAAGGGTTTTCTGTCCTCTGGAAAAATAGAGTATAGTCAGAACTAATGAAAGAGCAATGAATAATACTCTAAGTCATGGCTTTCAAAGTTAAAAAATTCCACTGGTGTCATTGGGTAGACTTAGAGACCCTTTAATCATCAGTACAGTTTTATGAATGGTGTACTTCACTCTGATCTTTTAATAGACGTCACTACTTAACACACTTCTGGCTGCATGGAATGAAAAACAAAAGGCTTTGTGTGCCTCAGAGTCCCTGTAGTTTCGATGATCCTTATAATTTTATTGAGTTAAATCCTGAGGTCCCTGTTTACTTGATGTGCCATGCTAAATCCTACTGAAATCAAGTGGAATTTGTCTGTGCAACAACGTGCTCAAAGCTCCCAAGGTTTGGCCATTTAAGAATAGCTAAAACTTTCTTCCAGGTGGAGAAAGAAATAGATGCAGCTGTGATTTCTGCCCAATGTAATGTAATCAGCTTGTATTTGTGTTACTCCTGTGCTTGAGCAGTGCAGTGATCAATCCCATTGTATGTAGTCAGTTACTGACACTTGGGATCCTTTTGGCAGATTTGCTCTCTTGTGAAAATGTTGCTCTTGCAGGGTACGTCATTGGCTGTAATGGAAAAGGGCTTGCTTTAAACTCTAACAAATGTTGCATGTGTGAAGGCTACAGTACACAGCAGTGACTGTTACCAATGCAAGTCTCTCCATCTCCCTGACTGTGACACAAGTGGACCTCTGTAATACACTGTGGAAGTGAGGGCTTCTTCCCCTAGTTGCTCATTCAGGCCTGCTGAACTCATGACATTCCCAAGGTATTAGGGTTTTTAATTTCTTTATATGCATCAGAGAGTTTTTACAAGTTTTCAGAGCCTAGGTGAGGCTCATGCCCCAAGGAATCTGATTCATCTATATCACTTTCATCCCCTCTTTCTCCTCCCCCCAGAAAGAGGAAATCTTCAAAGGAACAAATATGTCGCTTTAAATACGCAACATAAAAAATGGGCCAAATAAATTATTAAAATGCATTTTAAAGAAAAGATTCAAAAAAGATGCATGTTATTAGCTATTTGACAAGCAATTGATGTTGCAATGGCTGCATTTCACAGCACAAGTGTTTTCTTTGCTAGACAGATAAATAGTTGAAATAATGTGAGAAATTACTTTGCAATCATCCAAAGAACAATTTGGCTTTAAATTGTTCATTTAATGGGTTTCCATGGGCTGTGCTGCACAGTTGTTTCATACCAGACCTTCACCACATCCATGTGCTTTGGAATTCCTTCTAAAAATGAGCTCCGTGCCTGAACCTCCTCTCCCTGTCCCAATTCCCTGCAGAAGTGTTACTACATATGCTTTGAATTTTTTTTTCAGATGAGCTCCCAAGTCTGACTTCTTCCTCCCTGTGCTTGAAACAAATGGATTTGAAAGCACAGATGTGGCCTTGAAGTTGTTGGACCAGACCCATCTGGGTCAATCCCTACATAGTTTGACTAGTAGTTTCTTGACTCAAATTCTCAGAAGCCTTCATTTTTTTTTTTTTGTTCTAAATCTACTACGCACTCTCTTTTATCTCTCCTGGTTGAACTACAAGAATCTCAAGGGAAATGTGATTTTCATAAACAGAAAAATAATGACCAGCCAGAGGAAGGAAACAAATTTTTAATGACTGTGAGAACTGTCTTTAGGAAACAGCAAGTTTCCTTGTAGCTTATTCTATATGTAGAAAAAACCAAACAACAACCAAAAACCATTCATAGAATGGAGAAGGGGAGATTCTTTGTGTCTCATTTACTCCATTAATAATAATAATAATTCAAGAAAAAGCTGATAGTCATTTTTCTCCTGCTGCCAACATTTTGAATCACTGAGAAAGGGTTCCGGATCTGACCCTGAAAACTGTTATGACATTACCAGTGACTTCAGTAGGATCTCTTCTTGCACGGAGATGCCTGTGAAAAGCAGGACTAAGTCAATAGAACAACTGCTTTTCCAGACATGCTGCCTTCCTTCGCAACACGACACTGCTAAGCAGGGACACGAGGGGTTCAGGACCGCTCCATCACCGCATCCCGGGGTGGTGGAAGGCAGTCTGGCAACATCACAAAAGGCGCGCAGGGTGTCCGGTGTCCGGATCCCTGAGGGGATGGCCGAGAGGCACACACAGAGTGGCGGATAGGAGGGAGACCCACCGGCCCCGCGGAGGAGCTGCTTTTCCGCCAGTGGCGGGGCAAGGCCACCGCGGGCGCGCAGGGCGGCGCTGCCCAGTGGGGCGGCCCCCGGAGCCCCGACCCGGAGCGGGCTGGGGCCGGCGGTGGCAGCAGCCCGGGCCCGGAGCCGGCGGCAGAAGCGTGGGGCGGAGCGGTCCGGCTCCGCGGGCGCGGTCGCCGCGGGCGGGCAGAGCGGCGCATTGTCTGCCGGCGCCCCGGGGCTGTGCGGGGAGCGGAGCGGGGCCGGCACCGCCGCCCTGCCTGGCTGGAAGTGAAACGCGCTCCGGCTGCTCCTTTTTATTTTTTGTTTCTTTCTTCCTTTCCCTTTTTTTTTTTTTTTTTTTTTTTTCCTTTTTTTTTTTTGGAGCCTCCAAAAGGCTTACTCTCTCCTTTCATCTGCCGCCGCGGCCCAATGGGAAGGCGGAGGCTGCCTGCAAGTGGTCTAATCTCAATGAGGTGTCAATCATGTTCCCCGGTGGGTGAAGTAAGGTCTTTTGTAACCGCCTCTGTCTTTGGGAAAGAGAGGAGAGAGGAGGAAGACTGGAGCAGAGAGGGGGACGCCGGACCGTACTGCAGGAGAGGAACCGAGGTTTGATCTCGCTCGTGCGTTTTCAGGGAGAAGCGGAGCACATGGATTTCTAAACACGCTGGGATTTTATATATCTACAAAATAACAACAAGCGAACCTGACCCTACTGAGAACAGTCAAATGAATCGTAATTACAGATCAATGCGGAGAGATGGGGAAACTTCACTCGAAACATGGTTAGTTCCTTTCACTTGCTACTTCCTTGGCCCCTTCCCCTTATTCGCATTTTACTCGGGTCTCTGTGATTTTATACTGGTGTCTAATGATCTTCCTTTATTATTTCCCCCCCACACTCTTCTCCGGATCTGCCTAGCTGCCGTTTGTAAACCCAGAGAAAGTCCAGAAGGTACGGTCGGTTCCTTACTGTTAGTAACTTTGATTGCCTTTCCCCCGCTCCGGGTGCCTGCCCCGTCCCCCTGCCCTCTCCCCTTAACTTTCCGCCGCGGTTTGGGCTCTGCCCACCCCGGTCCCTCCTGTCCGCGGGGGTGGCCGTGGGGGCTCTGCGGGCGGCTCAGCGGCGGCATTGTCTCTTCTTTTCTAGGTGATAGTTTTGCGGTGAACGCCTCTCTGGCTCGAAAAGGGCTGGAGGACTGGATGGTGAAGCAGAAATACTCCGGAGGCAGCAGCAGCGGAGGCAGCAGCTCGGGACTCCAGCAGGGCTGCCAGCACCGGGCTGTGTGCAGGCTCTCCAGCGCCAGGGTATGTCAGCTCCCTCGCTGCCCCCACCCCTCGCCCCTGCTGTTGGAAATAGAAAAAAAAACACAAAAGCTCTTTCTACATCCCTCTCCCTCCCAAGGGCCGGTTGTGCAAAGGAAGGGTTTTCTTTGCCCGATTGCTGCTCCAAGGGGCTGCCCCGTGGGTGGTTTCGTTGAGTCCTTTGATTAAGTTGGGAGCTTCAGGGCGAAGTTGGTGCTGGTACAAAAGCCAGAGGAGTAAGGAGACCTGGCCGCTGGTGTCTGGGCAGTACGATTAGAACAAAACCCTTCACTAACAGGAACAAACTGAGAATCTCCTGAAAAACCCCAGCGCCCTGCCAGTGTGCGCAAGCTTGTGAACCCTGATTGGAGCACAAGTTCGTGACATTTTGGCAGAAGAATTCAGGAAAGGAGAAGTCCCCTAAGAGTGTACTCTTATTTGTTTGCTCTTTGCTAATAATGCGTTGCTGACTTTCTCCGTAAGAGTTACTGCACATGTCACTTGTCCCGGTTGTTACCACACTGGTTTCTTTAAACCCTTTCTCTTCCAGTCCTCCCGTATAAATCTGGGCTGGAGGAAATGTTTAAGTGTTGTGGGTTTGTTTTTTCTTTTGGAGGGGTTTTGTTTTGTTTTTTTTTTAATATCTCTTTAAATAAAAAGGCATGACAGGAGGTAAACAAACTTAACAATTCTCATATATGGTGCTCATAGTGTTTCAGAGTATGATCCAGAGCTTATTGATGTTTACTGAAAGACTCCTATTGACTTCTATGAGCTTTGGATCAAGCCCTGAAAGCTGCATCAGTGGAAAAGTAACCTGAGAGATGGTGAGATTGGAATCTGTGCTTCCCAGCAAGGAATGTGGCTCAGAAAGCACAAGCAGAGCAGGGCCACCAAAGCTCCTATGGGCTCTTTGCTTTTTTTAGCCACCAGTTACATTGTCAGAAGCCTGGACTTCTCCTTTCTCAGGAGAAATAAAATCACTAGTGGATACTTCATTTTAGGTGGGGTGTTGAAGCCTGTAGCAGATGTGTAAAATGAAGAAGCCAATTATTACCTTTTAGGTTTCACCAGTATTGTATTTAGAGGAAGAGTAATTATTTGGGAGTCAGTAGAAGTAAGATGAAGGTGGTAAGATACTGATCTAGGAGTTTGTAATCAATTGATAAACAGTCATGTTCATCTTGCAGGTGTGTGATTGGTTGCTGTGATTGTTATTGTGCTTTACTTGAAGACAATGTGACTTTAAAAAGTTCTCATTAGCAGTGGTACTTACATGCATGATACAGATACAAAGAGTAAAACCATGAACTTTTAATTATTTTTAATTATTTGCATTTTTGTGAGTCAGGCTTTTTAGATATATTCTACCTTTCACACACATGCTTTCCAGGAAGGAAGCTCAACTCACCACACTAAAGATGGTTTTAAAATACAGGAGTTAAAACTCAAAATCGAACTTCAGCTGTGTGAAATGTATTTTCTCCCACAAAGTTTGCTTTCTGAAAAGGAAAAAAAATAAAATCTTTTGTCAAAGGTACTTTGCTATGCACAAAACTCTTCAGTCCCATGAGGTCTGCTCAGCTGGAGTGACAGTAGAACAGCATTTCTCTTCGTATTCAAGGTGTCCTCCTCATAATAGCTCAGCAATTTGCAAACTATTACCTAAAAATTAGTCTATAGTTTTATTACATTATAAAACTGTGAATAGGTTTAAGTACATTTAAAAGCACTACTCCCATGAGGCTTTTTACTGTCATCCTGATAGAATTCTTTCTGACTGTTTGAAGATATTTGCAGTTTATTGACTAATATTGGGTAGTATCTGTATGCATAAATAGTTTGCCAATTGATTTAGTTTAATTGTCATCTTGTCACAGGCACACTGTGACAACTACATTAAAGTTCCTTTAAAATATGAACTTTTGGTATCATGGAAGGATGCATTTCTAATCCTACATTGGAACCAGATGTGCCATATGTACAGTCTTTTTGACAAGGCTTATGGAGTCACAGCTATTGACTCTGAGATTTCATGACTGGTTGACTTCTGAGATTTCTTTGTTCTCCTCTATGCTTATATCAAAATACAAAGTGATTTGTAGCCTAACCTGCTGGCAGCTCACTCACCTCAAGATGTAGAAATACTTGTCACTTCTACTGGTGGTCAGTTACATGGGATGGTGTTGTGGGACAGCTGTGTATTCCCCAATAATGTTGCATTTCAGTCAACCAAGGGCTCTTCTCCTTACTACAACATTCCTACTGAAACGTTCAATTAATTTACAAGGTTCTTTGGAATGGTACAGTTTTATTGTGTCACAGCTGAAACTTTGGCTTGTCTGTCCTTAAAACATGTATTTTCCCCCTGAAATAGGTTCTAATTGCTGCATTTGTGTCTTATGGCAGAGAGAGTTAGATCAAACACTGATGAAAATATTTGCATTCAGAGAAGCATCCAGTTGAGTTTAAAAAAAAAAAAAAAAGGTTCTAGAAATAATCTTCCTCCTAGGAATCCTTAACCAGAGTTTTGCTAATGGTGCTTTCATTAGTATGCAAGGCCTCTTTGGTGAAATCCAGAGTACTTCCAAAGGCCTGTGCATGGGAGAGGGGGAGCTCTCAGTTGTTTCCAACTCTGAAACTTCAAAGATGTGGATCATTTTGATTAGAAATTGAATGCAGGAGTGAAATTTGACTTACATTGCTCTCTATAAGCCAAAAAATTCTGTGTTGGTTGTAGTTGGAAGGCTGTTTTCATCAAGAACAGAGGTGCTGAATTGTTTTGCTAAAGTTAGTCATTCAGGGCAAGATGGCACTGAAGTCCAGGGGAATTAGTGGAGCATTTTACAAGATAAATGACTAATACAGTAAAGCAATAAAATTCCATTTATTGCTCTGTAGAAAAATTGAACTTGCAATAGTTGTGGAGGTGAGTTCTTTAAGTCAGTTCACTCAGGAGGTGTTGGGAACAAGTGGGATTCAAGACATTTCTGTTCCTGAAGTTTTGAGTTTCTTGGCTAGAGCAGTGTTCCTCAGCTGTTGTGTCACCCATGTCATGTCCCATCCACCCATGTCTCTGTCCCCAATTCACTGGAAGAACAACAGTTAGTGCCCAGCTATTGCAGATGCATCAGTCACCTGAGAAGGATCTCACAGTAAATTGTTGGGTGAAAGCATGATGCAGGGGAAGGGAAATGTCTCAAATACACACTTGTAGTCTGTATACAGCTCTCTGCTCTGGGCTAAGAGCTCTGGTCTCATTAAACCATTGCCACCTGCCCAGCAGGGGCTGCTCTGCTCTAAGTGTTTTAATTACTGTGGGGCTGGGCTGCAGCCTTCTACACGACATAGAATTAAAGAAAAAAGGAATTTTGTTGCATCCATGAAAAGCATGGGGTCCAGATTCATCTTCTAGTTTCAAAGCTAATTGAAACCACCGGGCCTGTAAATCTGTTAAAGCAAGTGAATACACTTCTTTTGCTGCTTTATGAATGAGTTAACTTGTGCCCAGAAAGGTTTTCTGACACTGGATTACCCTGTAAAATTCTTAAGTTTAAATTTATTCAACATATTTATTTTTACAAACTATTTTTGGAAATCAACATTGTTTGCAAATATTCATGTATGTGTTTAACTGAGTAGTTCTGTGCTAGAGGGGAAAACATTAAATATGACATTTGCTTAGTTCAATTTACTTTTATCTTCAAAGCCTTAAGAAATTTGACTGGTTTCTTGCATGTCTCGTTGAGATCTCTGCTTGGGATTGGAAAGAAAAATCTCATCTTTTTAATTAAATTTCAAACCAGCTCACAGTGAGCCAAGTTGTAAGTAATCATTTTAGGTAAAATAGAAAAGACTTTAGCTTACCACTTCTGCTGGGCTCTGGTGCTTGTGATCCTCACGTTCAACTCTAGTTGCTATTAATTGGAGTTGAGTATCTGGTCAGGGAATAATACAGTATGAAATGCTGAGGCACAACACTGCTCCAGAGGGGGGGCTTGTTCTCCATTTGTTCTGTGCCTGTGACTGCCAGTGACATTAATGGGCATTCCTAGCATGGCTGAGAGGATACTACACCACTTTCAACTTCACTGCTTTACTACCATGATCTTTCTTAAATTGTAAAAACCAGCAACTGCCCTTCCCAGTCCCCCACTGTTAAAAAGCACGGCGTGTGCATATAAATCTATGTAGCCTTAGAGAAGATGCAGTCAGTTAGGCCATTCATGCAGAATGAAAATAAAAAACCAGAAAAGAGATGTTTTAGTGGCCTGCTTATACTATGGCTAAAAGGCTGTTGAAGTGGAAGATTTAATTGTAGCACTAGTTTGGGTCATCTCATGGAGAGAATGACATTTGAAAGACTGCCACCTTATTGATATGGTGACAAAAGCAATTAAAATTTCTTTGGGTGCCATCATGTGTGACTGTTTGAAGCAATCTTTGAAATATTTTCAAGTACATTAATGTTGGTATTGAAGAGGTGATTATTTCTATTGATTCTGAGGATTAAAAGAAACAACAGACTGGGCAGTAGTAGATATTGGTATGACTAAAAAATATTTTGATATACAAAATAACTGGGTAGGGCATTTAAAATAAAATTGCCAAACTTTGTATTGAAAGACAAGCAGAATATTATTTAGTGTTGAAATTTGGTGCCAGCAAACCAAGATAATTTAATTAGTGGTACACATTGTATATCTTGACAGCTTTGGTTTGGAAAAATTATAATATGAATATTAATGATCAAAGAGTCTCTCAAAGTATTAGTGCCATGGTGATGAGATTAGTGAATTGGCCAATACTGCAGCAGAAAGCTAGATTCCAGGGGAATTATCCTTGAATGATACCAGTTGGTGCAATTAAAAGCCACAATTCAGTTGCCATATGGAAAGTGTTAGGCATCCTTACATGGTTTCAAAGCTATGTGCCGGAGGTTAAATTGACATATGAAGAAAAGCATAAATTAAATATTTTGTGTTATGAAATTAAAAGTTGACTTTGCTTGAGCCATATGGAGGACGTGGATGGAAGGCAGTCTGTATTTCATCAGGGTTTGTTTTATAGGTGTTTCAGATTTAATGTGGTGCACTTTTAATTTGGCATGTTGATTGGAAAGTTGAATGGCTCATGAAGTTTCTGCAAACAATCTCATAAAGTTACTTTTTTGATCTCTAACAACCCTCTTTCTCCCACCCCCTCTAGAGTGGAGTTACTTAGGTTGATGTTTGTAAGAAGCATATTCTGTGTAGTAGCTGGGTGAAATCTAAATGGTGCAAGCTATGTTTCTCTTGGCTTCATGAAACCTTCATTTTTCTGAATGAGGAGCCCTTGCTTATGGAGTATATTTTTTTTTCTGTAAATTGGGATGAAAAGTAACAATACTTAGTTATATTCTTTAATGACTTAAATGTAAATAATGTAGTCCAGACTTTACACTAAAACTTTGGTTATAACAAAAATAGGAAATTTGTAGCACATGGTTGCCGACAAATGGGAATGTTCTTTACAGCAGCAGTCATTAACAGAGAGGTTTTCTGTAGATTTTGTGAGATTTGTAATAAGACCCAGGAGGAGCTTGGCAAGTGGCTATTTGCAGGCCCCCTTCAGATGAAGATCTTAGTTGACTTTTATGGTTTCTTTTGAAACGGGTTATGAACAGAGGAATGAAAAGTCTCCTGAGTTTTGAAACTTTGTAAGAATTAGTTTTTCCAAAGCTGGAGAAATAATTGTTTGGTGATGATATTTAAATCAAAATGGAACATTGTTCCCTGTGCTGCAGATGTTGGCCTTTATAGAAATTCTTGTGGATGGGTTTTGCTTCGTGAATGTCAGCATCAAAACCTGTTCGGAAAGTAAATGGAAGATGCTGAAACAGACAAAATACTTTTAAGTATTTTTTTGCAACTAAACCACTTTTCTAGTTACTATACGGGTTACTCAGTACTTGGGAGCTTTCAGACTATGTGATATATGTGATATGTATAGAGATATTTTAATGGAAAATGAGGTATAGTTTTAGTTCAAAGAAGTAATGTGAAGAAATGGACAAATGGTCTTTCTCTGTGAATTTCTTTAGTCATATCTGCCAACACTGGCAGCAAAACTAAGCTTGTATGGACTTCTACAGAGTAACTACAGCTATGGGAGACTGAGTTGGACTGTGTTTCACTCAAGAATTATTAACTAAGTTCCAAATGCAAAGTCTTCATTGTGTCTGATTTCTGAGCCAGAGAAGTGTGTTTGTGTTGGAATATCTTACGACATTTGTCTTGCAGTGGTGGAACACCAGTGGTGGTAACAGTGGTGAAAGGGCTGTGCTGGCGCAGATACTTTTACTACTGTGTAATCTAAGAAAGAGGGGAAATTACTTGTATAGTTCAGCTATTGCCATCCTGGTCTCTCTGGCAAGGGGTACAGCCTTTGTGTTGTGCATTTGCTTTTTGTAAACTTCTGGATTTATTGTCATCAGAGCAACATGGCATGCTGTCAGGTATTTAATAAGGACTGGCCCTCACCTTGTCACAGAAGTTGGCATTCAAACAGGCTTGTGTCTGCAAGTAAGGAATCATCCAGATTCTTTAATACCTGTATGAATTTGTCTCACGTGGCCTCACATATTATGTGCTTGTCATATGGGGGAAATACTTCTGTTTTAGTCATACAGAATCTAATTGAGGAAGTGGATTATGCAGTCTCTTGTTGGGAGGTCCTGTAACAGCTGTGAAATTGAGTACCACTGGCTTTGTTTGTGTGGTGTGGCCTCTTGTATGTTATAGAGCATTGAATGATCCTGTTGTTTTAGTCTGTAAAATTTTTGGTGGAGTAAATCCTTTTTGTGCCTCAGAAGACCAGACTGTGGCCAGAGGAGCATGAAATGCCATCAGTGGGTGAGAAGCTCCTCAATGGCCAAGAAGAGCCCTGTAAAAATACACCAAAGAGATCCCAGCACACTGACCCCTTGACAAGGATGAGTGAAGACCTTCTGGTTCCCTGGCTGGAACCAGGTCCCTGCCAAACACGAGAAGTTTTTCCTTAAATCTGAAACTGTTGTTAATAAAATTTAACACTTGTTTGCAAGACCAAGGCAAGTAGTTTTCTTGCTTTTTGTCAAAGCTCCATGTTTGACAATTTTCTCCAATAACCCTTCTTGATCTGAAAATTCAGCAGAACTCTGAAGTCATTGAGCTTACTGTGATGTCTTGTTTATTCCTTGAAAAGTGCCATCTACCAGTCTTGCTTTCAGTTGTAATGGATTTGGATTTAAATGCAGGCACTGGTCCCTTATAATTTGCAATGAGAATCCCTTGAGAATTTGAGATTCTCCCTTAAAATGTGAGAGGAGATCAGTTATGTGTTGAGCAAAATTTGCAGCAGAGAACTTTTAAAGTGCCTGGAATTTTCAGCCACGTATCCTTGGGCTTCAAATGAACAGATGCAGGCAGTGTATGTTGCTTTAGCTCAGAGATGGATTGGCATGTGGTCACAACAGTCTATGCACTGTCCATCGAAAAAAATACTTTATGTTTTGTGATTAGGGTGGAATTTAATGCATTTTGGGGCATTACTGTAGCAGCTTTAAAGGGATTAAGTATATTGTGGTTCCTGTTAAAGTATAACATTGTGATTCAAGATCTGTGAAAGAAAATCATGCATGGGTGTTTGATCTTGGGGTGCAGCCACACATGCTGTGAGGCATAAAATAAGGGGATAGACTCAGTAGGGAAGTGACAGAACAAAGTACTGTCTTGCAGGAGAAATGGGATTTGGGAGCAGTCTCAGATCTTTTGATCCATACTCCGTGAATGATAAGTGGTATGGAGGTGACAGATTTGTCTTGGGGGAGGAAGGAGAAGGGTGGGTAGTGTGGTGCATTGCCCTCTGAGGTAGTTTGCTGCCTGATTCCTCAGAGATTTGATAGCAATAGGTAAGGACTAAGCTGTTTCTTGTTGTCCTCTTTGAAATCTTTTATAATTCCAGGATGGTTAGTTTCAAGAGAGATAGGTAAAGAAGATAGCAGCTGTAAAGCTAAGCCTTAAGTGTTAAATGCATATAAAGAACAAATGCTTTTTTGGGGGAGTGGGAATTTTCTCTTGAGCAGAGATTGCCCCAGTGCTGAGCTCCCAGAGTAACAAGCAGTCTCTGTATTGCATAAGATGGTGTGGTTAAGCCTATATCAGTGTTCCTGTAATAAACTACTCTTTTTTGGAACAATAAATAAGAATTTTGCTTGTGAACTTTCCAAGTCTCTCTCTGCTCACATAGGGTACGTGTGTGTAAACTACAGACACGCATTCCCGTATAAAGAGAGAACATCAGAGTCTAGCAAACAGAGTATCTGTCATTCCAGCTGAGCAAAGGTCTAAGGCAATAACCCAAAATATCCTGGAAGAAATTCTAAAAGGCATTGAAGAAATCAATCGTCTGATCCTAGAGGAAGGTCTTTGATGTTACCCTGGTAAGTTTATACTGGGAGCCTGCCTATTTCTTTATGGTCAGCCCTAGACTTTCTATATGAAAAGTGGATCAAATGATTTCATATGCTTCTGCTTTAAAAAAAAGATGGTTGATAGTTTTCTGAAGTGTACACACTGTTAAAATGTAGATTGTGGCTTTTAGCCCAAGCCCAGGTGGGGAGGAAAGGCTTTTCAAAACAAGTACTTACAGAAAAATAAATAATACTCTGATATTTTCCCATGGAAAAAGTGTGCCTCGTTTAGCCATCCTGAATATTTAATTTTATTTTGAGGCTAAACTTCATAGGTTATCTCAGTTAAAGCCATTTTTATTTATGCAAAGCTTATGTGCAAGGTCTTGTTCCTGATGTGGGTAAGTATGTAAAAGGAATTTTTCAGAATACCATAAATAAATTATCTCTAAAGGTATATTTTTAACTAACTCAGTGCAGCTAGGTAGGTCTGTTTTTATCACCTTGAAAAATTCCTGAGTATTTCTCTGGTATGTTTTGATGAAAAAGCCCTCCTGTAAAAGAGGGGAACTTCTCACTACTTTTAGTGGCTTTGTATTGGATTCTGTGCTGCATCAGTGGAAGATGTACAAGAGGTACAAGTGGTGAGACCAATAGACTTTTTATCTAGCAGCTGCATTGCTGGTGGAATGGCAATGTATTTTCCCCTCCACGTGCATCTGATGATCTGATCATTTTATGACAGGTCCACAAAAGTTTTTCTCAGTTGTACTGCCACTTAAATTCACATTTGTAATTAGCAAGGTAATTTTGCAGACAGGTTTAAAAAGCATGTTTTGAGAGAGGCTATTCCCACAGCACAGCTTAATGCACATTAAAATACCACATTTTTATCATTTTTTTTTTATCTAATTATGTTAATTTGTTAAAGTCTTGCAGCACTGTCTTTTTTCCCCCCTCCTTCTACTTCCAGGCTGTCTTTAACTGTTTATTTATGACCAATAGGAAGCATACAAAATCTTTAGCTCTGGACTAATGCACAGTATACAAAAGTAAATGAGATCTCTTCCTGCCTAAGCTATTGTACAGGGCTTTTCTTTGAAAGGCAATCACTCTTGGATGTGTTACATGTCCTGATCATGTGTAACAAAAAAAAAAACCCCAAAGCAAAACACCAGCGTTTGGAAAGGAAGTATTGTATTCATTGATGCCAAATAGACTCCATTGGCATTTGGTCATCAACCTTATCATGGCACTCTTTTACAGATTCTACCTTTTTTTTTTTACAATGCCATTTAGAAAAAAAATGTATGAAATCAATTCCTGTGAGAAGTGTGTGATGAAAGTCAAAAGTAAGACACGTTGAGGTAGCTCTGTGTCCTTGGACATCTGCTCTTATCCAGGAGGGACTAAGTAGATGACAGCATGCAGGTGTTGCCCTTGCTTAATCAGTGAACATACATCTGCTATTTAAACACAGAACAAACCCCAACTAAAACAGTTTACCCTTAATCTATGTACGACTCTGATTTTCCCCATTTTGGGAACACAGCAACAAACTCAGTGCAGTGGGAAGCCCCCTGGATTTGCCCATTAATGAATAACAGACAATGGGTATTGTCCTGTGGGAGTACCCAAAAGGTCCTTTATTAGCTCTGCAACAGTAATCTGACCCCTCCTCATGGGTGTGTCTGATGGCAACACCGACAGAATTGGTCTTAAAATATGAGAATTTCCCCACCACTGGGAAAAAGTTTGTCAAATACAGAATGGGATGGTTATGGTTACACAAGAAAAATGCTGATTTCATGCCTTTAGGGGTGTGTTCTGAAGGACAGGGTCCTGGCCTGCTGTACAATCAGGAGTGTTTCCTAGTGCCAGCAGGAGCCCTGCCCAAAGCCGAGGTGAGGCTCCCTTCTTCCACACTCTCAATTAACACGGGGTGTATTCAAAATCTGCACTTAGTGTGTTTTGCTTACAATATTCACTGATACTAGGAATGGGTAACCAGTTCTGGCTTCAGTTAGAAACAAGCACAGAGTCTCTTTTCTGAGAGGTAGGCCAGTCTTAAGAGGCATGCCTGATCAAGGGGCTGCGTTTGGCTTTACATTGTGTTGGCACAATTTATTGGTGTCACTGGGCTGGGTGCTAATAACTGATGGCAGAACCGGGCAGAGGGAAGTAGTAACTTGGCTGAAACAGCATCTTCTGATGTTCAGTCTGAAAATTGAGGGGGGAGGAAATTGTGTGTTACCAGGACTTAGCTGCCCACAGCCAAGAATCTGTCTCCTCATGATAGTGGTAACAAACAGGGAGTATTTTGCCATAGCTGGCTGCATGCTGGCTGATGCTCTCAGTCTGTAAGATGCTGGTTTGCTGTGGCTCTTCCTGCAGACCGGGGCCTTCCTGCCCAGGCACAGCACCCACGTTTGGCCTACAGCAGGTGTTACCCAGACTTCACAAGCTCGTTGGGACTGCCTGCTTGTGTGTACAGAGGGTGAAGTGGTGCAGGCTTTGCCTGGCACTCCTTTTGACTCGGTGCTATTGATCACAGTTGAGGGATGTAAAGGGTTACGTTGTTGCAGTTCCACAGGCGCCAATCCACTGGCACACCGCAGGTGATCTCCAGTGAATGTTGTTTAAAGCGCCTGTCCCACGGTTTCACAAATGTGCTCTGACCAGAGGATGTTTTTCTAACTTCAAAAGGCTTCTCAGGCTGGCTCGATGCCTCACAGACTGAGTCCACAATTCCTCTTTGCTCGTGATGTGTTCTAACCATGTGTGATTTTTTTTTTTCCCTTTTTCTTTTTGTATGTAATGTTTTCTTAAAGTGGCATTGACCTGTATTGAAGTGAAACTTGCTCTTAAGCTTGTAAACACAAACTTGTCCTGTGGGCAGATTTCATCTTAACCTGATGGTTTGTTTGGTGGTGTTTTTTTTTAAGGGCAAGAATAGACATCAAAAGAAGGAGTAATTTATAGGTTAAAAATAATAATAAAAAATAAACTAGTAGCAGCCATTTGAGTTGCCCCATCTGGAGGCTTTTCCTTGAAGATGAAGGTGTGGGTTCTTTGCTGGCTGTAAGGAGAAGAGCATATTTCCACCTTGACAGTGCTACTGTTACAGATTACTTTGTCTTGACCTTCTTTTTTTTATTATTTTTTTTTTTATTATTATTTTTTTTTTTTTCTTCCCCCTCCTCCCAGTCCTGTTTATCAGTACTATATTAAAATGAACTTTTAGGATTATGTTTGTATGCATTTAAATACTAAAGGTTTCTTTTTCTTCTCTAGTACTTTTAAATACTGCTTTCTGAAGAAGATTATTTTCAGGTTAATGCAAAATATAGTTTCCTTTTAATGCTGAGTATTAGGAATGACTGAGTCTTTGTGAGCCAAATTCTTTTACTGTTAAAGCCCATTAGTTCTCCATTACCTCTGCTGAGAGCAGAATTAGGCCCTGATATATCTCCTGAGGTACACTAAGCTGTGTTAGCTATGGCTGTGAATCTGGGAACATCTCGTTTCACTAATTTGCACTGGTGTGGTGGGTGCTGGTTTTTACAATGTTTTTGCATTCATTAAGGCTAGGAAAGGTGGTCTACTGTGGGGGTTTAAAGTCATCATTTTTATTTTACTGTTATTACCATTATGGCTGTTTTTCAGTATTTAAAAAAAATCTAAACAAACCCTTTCTTCTAACAAAATAATACCTTTCAAGCCAGACCACAATACTTTGTTTGCTGAGTGACTGAAAAGGATCATCTGCTGTGGGAATAAAACATCATAGTGCGAATGGCATGCCGTGAGTGATACATCTCAGCTGTGCAATGAAGTTTCTCATCTCATGAGTAACAACGCTGCAATCTAGCACTTAATAATTAATCTGGCTTGCAGTGCAGCTTGATCCCTAGCTCCTCATCCAGAAGAGATCCTGGAGAAGTTAGTGATCTCTAGGACTGAAGCCCTAACAGCAAGCAACCTGTGCTACCCTGCCATCTCATGAACAGAAACCATCCCACCACATTTATTTTGGCCAGTTTTAAAGCAGGTGGCCAGGATGAATTCCTAGTTTCAAAGTCACAGCTGCTGCTTTGAAATTGTGTAAGAAGGGCTTTGGTTTCTTAACGCAAAATAACTGAGCTGCTGTTTGGTATTAGAGCATCATTATTCTGGGAAATGCACTCTTCAATTTAAAAATATCTCCTGTATGGAAGTTGAAAGTTTATACCTCATGATTCTAAGGGTGAAGAGCTGAAAAGGTTCCTTGTTTGACTGATGATTATAAATACTTAGGAACTGCTCAGTAATCTGACTGAATGGAATCTAAAGGTAGTATTAAAAATAAAAAATAATATTAGAAACAGAGTTACTTCAGGAATCTCGTTTGTTGGTATTAAATAAGTTCTAGAGGGGTTTTTTTTGGTAACTGTAATTTAGTATTTTTCTCTTAACTGGATGTCTTTGTGGCAATTAGCCCCAAAATGTTGTGTTTATCATTGGATCAGTTAAAAAGACCAAGTGGGCTTTATACCATCACAGAAATAATGTGATTAAGCAGAAAGAAATGTTCTGTTGCAAATCCTCATTTCCTCACCTTGTAAAATTTTCTTTTAAAAAGAGCCTTCTTGGGTGACTTTTTCAGTAGCATCAGCAACAGTGTCAGCAGAATGGTGAATTCATGTCACTGGAAGTATAAAGAGAATTCATGAAGGAGTTTGTGTTAAGCATAGTTTTCTTTTTTATAAAAAAAGGATTCTATTCACTGTGTTTTTTTCTTCTTTTGTATTCCTCACCGCCTTATGATATTATAATGTTTTTTGCCTACTTTCAAAATTCCATAGGTATATATTTATAAAAAAATGTCATGTAAGCCTTTTTCTAGTGTAAGAGAAAGTACATTTTATGCAAGGTACACAGCATGGGGTTTTCTGGGCCATCAGGCTCATATGATCCTGTCTCACAATAAATATATCAAACAGGAATGAGCACAATGCAATTCCCTCAGACAGGGTGAAAATGCACTCTTAAGAAAGAAGGCAAGAGAGGGCTGGTTAGAGGACAGGCTAGACCTCTGAATGAAGAGCTGAAAAAAGCAAACAGGCAGAGGATGGAATGTTTCTTCAGCTTATGTAGACAGACTTGTTAAAGGATGCAAAGGGCAAAATGAGGATTCCTTTGGTATTGGGGAAGTAGTCAAAGAAGGAATGTACATTTTTACATTTACATGCATAGGATGAATCAAAATCATTGACTAAGGGGAAAGGGTGAGAATGGGCATGTCAGAAGTACAGGGAGTACAGATGTTGTATCTGGGCTGTGTCCTTCCTCCTTTTTGTTACAATCATGAAGTGATTTTTGTTTGTATTTTTATCTTGTGATGGTAATTACTATTAGCTTTCTTGTCTGTGGGAAACTGCATATTCTATTGTATTCATATTCTTAGATCTATACATTAACAAGAGGTGTTAGACTATATTTTTTATATTCAGGTATATATGGCAGAAAGATCCTTACCAAGTTAAAGTTCTTAGTGCTTCAGACACAGGAATACCATGAAATATTTGCATCTCTGGTGACAGGGTGTGCTAGCTGGGCAGAGATTCATCATCTCAGATTAAAAGACTGGTCTGTGGGCTTGGATGTGAAGTTGGGAGGTGTTTGTGATATGAGTGATTTGAGATGGATGGCACTATGAATTTGTGGCTTAAGAATGAGACCCAGGAGCCCTGTATTCTAGTCTAGACTCTTTAGCTCTGTATCCTTTCTCAAGTTGCTCAACTGTGAAACTTCAAAGACCCAAGGTAGCAAAGCACCTGCTGTTCATTTAGTGTCATTTGTCTTCTCTTTGAAGCTATCAGTTTCATCCACTTTTTCCCACTTCTTCATGGGTTTTACCCTTTTACCTACCTAGACTGTTGAGGCAGACAGAGGAATGTTTAAAGTTCATGAAGAACTTCAGTGCCAGCTGTACACTTAATTCATTGTTATGTTTTTATGAATAAGCCAGGTATTTATTACCTACTTCCCTGGGAAAAGTAGGAAAACAAGAATGAAAAAGAATGTTTGAATTCCCCTTAGTGTTTATATAATCCTCCTTTGCAAAAAAACCCAAACCTCTTACGTTGTTTCTTCTTTTGCTCTAGAGTAATCTTCCTGAAATCCTTTTGGAAAGGGGCCTGTCTGAACTGCCCGGCTCTCGGCACAATCCAGTGGCCCAAGACGTCTAATTCTAAAAAGTTTGTATCAAAGCAGTTTTATTATATGGAGGGAAAAAAGAAAAGAAAGACATTTTACATCCCCCTCACCCAAGCAAGAGCTTAGGCAAGGTTAGAAGGTGCTGGAGGGGATGATTCTTTAATGTGTGAGCCTCATCTCCACTCCTTGTGGAGGTCTGCCAAAGGACACCTGCCTTCAAGTGATGTAGCTCTACCTTGCTTTTGGTAGTGCATATAAATTCAGTGCAAGGTTAGTAGCAATGTAGAGATGGAGAGTATGGACAGTATATAAATCATAATAGATAAATAATATTGGATGAGGAGAATGCCAGATTTCTACTGCTGTGACTGGATGAAATGGTCTGCATAAACACAACTAAAAGGCAAAGGAAAACTTTTTAAATAATTAGACTGAAGGAGGCTTTGCAGGGAGATGACCTTTTTCCTGGTGTTTGCTTCAATAATGAAATTACCCTTTCCTGAAGGTTATTCTTTAGAGCAGCAGAGTTTGTATATGAGTGAAATGCATGTCAAAATGTTTACAATGATCTGAAGTGAAGTGGTGAGTCTAAGCAGTAGGCTTTTGTTTGGACTGGCTTTGTAATGGAGAGCCTTATAATGAGGGTGAACTGTGCCTCCTGTTCTAGTAGGTCTTTGTATTATTTGGAGCACAAAGTGGAGCAGGTTTACAGGTTAATTAACACCTCTTCCCTCCTCCTGTGCTGGCAGCTATGTCTCACCCTGCTTATGTTTAGAAATGGTAACTGATGGTTAGTGATGGATACTCCCAAGCTTTTAAATTGTTGGCACTGGATGCACTGCTTCAAATGTCATTTGTTCTTTTAAACAATAGAGAGCATAGTTAAATGTATGATGCTGAAGGTTCACTTATTGTCCTGTTAGCCTGGCAGCAGTGAGCACACCCCTACAGCTGTGTGTTTGCAGCCAGGCACATCCCAGCTTGTAACTTTCCCACTCTCCACTTATAAATATGAAGAGAATTCAGACAAATTTTGCCTGTCTAAAGAGGATTTAAATCTCACAGGACATTATTATATGTTGAAGGATGCTTTCTCTGAGTATTGAATTGTAAGGATGGTTTCAATCTGGCAGCTCTGTGGTTTTGGAGAGTTCTGTCAGGCTAGCTGGAATCATTGTACTTTAGTCTATGTGTTGGATACCAGCGTTTGTTTATTCCTCCCAGCCCCTTTGGATCCTCAGTTTTCTTTTCCTGCTCTTGCCAACGTTTAAAACTTTCTCATCAGTTGCCCCGTGCGTTTTTCTTTTCCCCTCAGTTCCTCAGGTCTCCAGGCCACATGTGTTAAACACTTATATTTTAACAGCTTTTGCCTTTGCTTTAGTTTGATTTAAATGCTATGTTGTTCAGAAAGTAAATGGTGGTGGAGAAACAAAGACACATTGTGGCCTAAGTAGCAGGGTGCACATTTGGGTGTGATTCAGCCCCCCTCTGCCATCTTGCATTGGCTAGGACACCATGCTGTCACATTGGAGGTAAGTATGAACTATATGTATTGCCTAGCCATACCATACCCACTGTACAGATTACTTACCAAAAACTTTGGAGCTCAAAGAATGTCTTCTTATATCTCCTACTTCCTTACTTGCTTATTTGTGAGAGGAAATGTTTTGAAAAGATGGTGGAACATAGCCCAGCTCATGAGCCAAATGGTTTTAGGAAGAGGTGAGTGCAGAGACAGTGCTTGCTGCCTTCCCTAAGGCAGTGCAGAAATTGGGAACTGGGATTCAGGGAATCACAGCCATCTCTGACAGCTCCCAGGGCAGTGCAGCTCTCAGCTGCTGCCTTGCTTATAGTGGATTATAGGGTCATAATACAGCCCACTGTGCTGCAGCAGAAAAGCAGTAAATTCATCCTTGGGAGCTGGTTTGTGTTGCCTAGAAAGGAAAAATTCCTGTGTAGGAATCTAATGCCTTCTCTCCAACTTCCCAGCTTCAGCAGTATATTTATCTTCCCCATTTTCATGCTGTGAGTTGAAGGTGGCCAATAAAGATGTATAATGGACTTCCTATACAGACAATGGTATGTGCAGTGTAGCATCCTATGAAGTTAACAGGGATTAAGGTGGATGACCACGTGAGCAAGGGAGGCATCCCATCAGGAAAAATGTCATGTTTCTATGTAACAGCTAAAGCAATATTATCTACAGATTTTGAATCAAAGGCTTGGACAGCTAAACAAAGCTAATAGTACAAAGATGTACTATTAATTTAATTTCCTGTGTGTGGAGCAAATATTATAGGAGTTTTGGAAAGCATTTGCCAGCCATTGTTAAGAGAAGAGTTGGAGTGTGAGCTATAAAGTTCTGATCTGGATTCAGACTTTCTCCATATTTGTGGTTTTGGTTTGAGCCTGTCTCTAGTTAGCACGGATATAAATGTAAAATTTTACCCGAGTGGCTTGAGAGCTGTGCTGTGTTAGTCTAAGTCTGGCTTCTTTCAGTGCATCTTTATTTTGAAAATATTTCTTTCCACTGGAGTCAGATCCTTTCTTTTGCTGGGCAAACTCTGATGGGCAAACTCTGAATATTCTGGCAAATATTAGGCCTAGTAGAGCTGCAAATGTAAAGTGTTAATTGTCTATAAAAAATAGTGTTTCTTAGTCATAAATTCCAAGTAAAAACTCAAGTTTGTATGTACTTACAGAGAAGAAAGTAAATGTCCTATCATGTTATCTTGTTAGGAAAGCTTTTTTCTTCTTTTCCAGCTTTGATAGCTTGTTATATTTCATTGCTCAAACAACTGAAATTAATTAGCAGATGGGAAAAAGCTTACACTGAATAATGACTATCCTTGGGTTTGGAGAGCCTTAAGTGAGAAAGATGAACATGAAGTATTAGATCCTATAGTGAGCTAAACTTTTTTTAATTTTGAGCCTTAACACAATTACAAGAACACCTCTCACTTTAGGTAAAAGAGCTGTCTGCTCAGATCTGTTAGGCATAGAGTGGGAGGTTAGGCCTCTCAATTTGAATTCTTGTCAGAAGACATAATTTATGGCTGGCAGTGAGAAATTGAACATCCATTGAGACATTGAATGTACTTTTGCCTGGGCTGTTACCCATTGTATCTGTAGCCTGGTGTGTGGTACTTAGTGTAATTTCAGACTGGCTTCATTTTGAGCAAAGGCTTATAATGTGTGAACATGTGTGATGGTCCTGAGATGATGGCAAGCAAGCCCATCAAACACTGTCTGTTTTCAGAGTGGATTTTAATGCTGACTTCTGTGGAGTTAGGCTCTGGAAGTCATAACTGTGTAGCAGAGAATATTACGGAAATGGGTATACAGGCATTCTCAAATTCTTGGCACTTTGTCATAAATTTAATCTATTTACATATTTCCTGTACCACTGTACAAACAAACCAGTGGGCAGAGTCCTGAAACCATTTTCTCAGGCAGAGTGCCAGTTGATACCAAAGAGGTCAGGATAGAAAATAATGGCTTGTTTAGAAGCATTTGAATGTGACCTTCAGATAAATCCTCCTTCTTTTAGCTGACTTTTTGAACCCCTTATTAGGGAGCTGTAGGAAACTTCAATGAGTTCAGGCTGCAGCCACAGCTGACTTGTCACTTGCTTTGTCCTTGTTCCATTTGCAGCGTTGCAGGGGACATGGCTTCTTCAGAAACTCACGTAGACCTACATCAGCGCTACTCTTCCCTCTTTCTTATTCCTCATTTAATTTGCAAGTGCTCCTCTGTTGGCTGTGTTAGGTCTGAGGGTAAAAGCATGTGTGGGGAACAGATTCATGTTTCAGCATAGATGCTGAGGCCAGTCCAAGTCCAGTAGTGTTTTGGATGCATGCAGAGATCAGGCAAGCAACATGCAATATATGGTTCTCTGCCACCCCTACAATAACCCCTTTTTCCCAGAGAAACCCCCAAAGTAGATAGTGGGCAAGCTTGAAGAAATTCATAGTCTACTGAACTAAAATCACTGAAAGAGCAAATTATTTGCTGCTTGTGTACCTAGGGAAACAGATAAGTGTTCTTCCTACAGACACAGAGAATAAAAGTACTTTTATTTATCAGTAATTTATGTGCTTACTTATACAGACTTTTAGACAGAGTATTTGCACAGCATCTCTTCTGGAATACCAATTGCAATCAGTTTCCATGTTAAATACTGTTGCAGCAATGTCTGAATGAGAATTTAGTTTATGTTGTTTGACTTTTAACGGTTATTTAGAACTGTGAAGGAGTATGGTTAGGAGTAGCACCAGGGAAACGTAAGGAATATTAGGTGTATGGTAGTGGAGGTCTGTTTAAATGTGAAATAATTCTTAGAAAATGGTGCAGCTTTTGTTTTCTCTCAGAATTGCTCAAACTGCGCAGTTCACGTCTCTGACTTTCTCAGGTATGTAATGGATCAGGGTCTTCAGAGTCCAGTCCATTGAAAACAGTCCATTTCAGTTTCTTCTGCTGAAATCCTAGAATAATCATCAGCATCTACATCAGCAAAATTGAGAGTTACGGGATTTTTCTCCCTTTCATTGAGCATCTTGTACATGATACCTTTCAACATTGAGGTGCTGTTACTTAGGGCGTGGCTTTAGCAGATTATGCTGACAGCAGTTAGTTGTAACTCAGAGCTATGTCCTTTATAAAGATTAATGATTATTGAAACAATAAATATATTGGAAATGCCAACCCTGGAAGTAATTTTCAATTTGTAAATAGAATGATTTGTATAACAGCAGACATCTGCCCCTGCTATTGCCTGTCATAGAGCAGAAGTAAAATACTAGAGCAGTAAGGTTTCAGTATGTCAAAGGTGCTGTTGGAGAGAAAAGATCCCTTCATGAGGAATGTATGTGTTGGGTAGGACAGGAAGAGGGTGATGACAAGCCATTTTGCAATATCACATTTGCTTATGGCTTATGAGGAGTACTGCAAGGAGCTTGAAGCTTTTAACACATCTGGGCACTGTTGACTTACCCTGGTTGCCATCAGTCAGTAGACAGAAAACAGCTCAGCAGGCTCAGGGGCCAAAAGCTTGTCTTCTGTGGGTGGGCATTGTTTTGTGGGACAACCAGTAATTTTTTTGAAGTTTGTTACAGTATAGACACAACAGTAAAGTTATCATGACATTAAAAGGGAGTGTATGTATAGACATTACTTCACAGAGTTGTCATAAATTCTGCTCTTGCCATATTTTAAGTTCCAGGGCTTTTGAATCTTGGACAAGGTGCTATAGATGTAGTTATTAAATTCTGCAGAAATATTTTTATTGGGTAGGACATTGCTTGATGATGTAGCTGTGAAAGCCAACTTCAGAGACTAGCAAAAGGTTCTTTATCCGTATGTTTAGAAGGGAAATTATTATTTTGTAACATTCACTTATTATTGAAATACTTCTTAAAAATTTACTATCTTCTGAATATATGTGTGTGTACATACACATATGTACCTTGTGTTACAGTTGTGGCAATGTGGGGTTTATGTTGTTTGTCACTGAGTCATCAATAACTCACAGGTGGAAACACAGCTTTGGAAACTGTGGAGTGGTTCTAACTCTTGTGGCTCAGCAGACACTTTGTTATTATAGAGTGACCTGAGGATGTACTGCCCTTTTTCAGCTTTTTTGAATACTCTTAAGGGAAGACACTGGACAGGATATAATGAAAGAAAAAAAAAATCATTCAGAGTTTGTGCAGGGTATGTCTTTCAAGGTACAAGTTCACTTCCATGGGGGCTGAGCTAGACTAAATATTGCTGAAAAAACAGAGCTTAGTTCCCTTCCTTTCCAAGATTTTCCCTCATATTACTTGTTTTTCCCTGTAGGCTGTTCTTTTGGGTGGTGGTTTGCCTTTCCCTTTAAGCATACAGGGACAGCCAATGTCAGAGGAAGCTTAAACTATGTTGTCTGCAGTGAGAATGTAGTGGCAACCAGGCAAAAATGGAATGGCAGAGTCCTGGAAGAGTTAAGCCCCGCCTCATCCTGCCTGATCTGTGTAGCAGATCTGGTTAGGGTGGAGATATCTTAGGATCAAGTACCTTGGAGGCTGATAAGGGAGTTTGGTTGCAGTTTTGGGGCAGATGGTCTCTGGATAAGCTGGGCTGTGGACACACCAGTCTGGGTGCTCCATGGAGCTCAGTCTGCATTCCCTTGTGCCCCATGGTAAACACAAGGTAATCTGAGGCAGCTTATGCCTTTATTTACCCCAGTCAAAGTGTTGACATGAGCTATTACTGTGGAATGCCTGCCACATAGCCATACTCTCTGAGGTCCTAATGTTGAGAAACTAGCCTGAAGCACTTAGTTGAGGCTCACCCAGTAAAATTTCCTTGCTCTTACTTGTTTGCTCCATAGGCCTTGGTAGCAGAGCTATATCAAATGGCAAAGTCCTACAGCTCCTTGCCTATAGCGTGGAAGAAAATTTAAGAGTTATGTATCAAGTTTAATTTGATGTAATAATAATTTATATAGTGTAAACATGCTAGATGTATGTGCTGTTACTGGAATTACTCAGAAAAAAGATATGTAGATTTCTCCTCCTGTCTTTTAAAAGCATCATACATTTGCTCCCAGTTCATGTTTAACATCACTGGTAAATGAAGCTCCTCCCCACAAAATGGGTGTAGGCCACTGTTTGCCCTGCCTGCACAACTCAGTCATATCTTGGATAATAACTTTACATCACCATAAGGCTGGGCTGGATTTGAAACACCAGCCTGTTACCAAAAGACATTTTTTCCCTTTTTCATCTTCTTAGCCAGCTCGTCCTCCAGAAACATTTGAAAAATTGAGAGTGGAGGGTAAGAATATGAAATTTCTCTGCATGTTCAAATGTGTTTGCCTGTGCCTCATTCTCACATGCACTGCTGAAATCTTCAATTCACTGTTCACTCTTGAGTTCTCAGATGCCAGTAGGCTGCAGTTGCCATGCAAAATTCTTGGAAGCCAGAGATGACTCCAAAGGGGATGAAACCATTGTCCTACGAGACACTTCCAGAAGCAGGCAAATGGTTTCCTTTCTTGTAAGGAACAAGTGGTAGTTCTGGGCCCTTGGGAAAACCAGCCTGATTCCTTACTGGTTCTCTCTGGTTCCTCTCTCAGAGGAATCTCAGCAGATTCCTCTCTTGACACACCAGTTAGGACACTTCTGCCAAGAGTTTTACTTGTGCTTATGTTAGCGGAAATGGGCCTGATAAGAAGGAGTTGTTGTTGGAGTCTCATAGCTTTGACTGTGAAGGCTTTTAATTTTTTTGCATGAAGACTGTTGATCCATTTATATTTGTTGTTTTTGTTATATAAAGCTGTGAGTGAGGGTTTATCTTTTCCTTTGAGTAATATGGCACTAGCTCTGGAATTGTTTCCAAGTTTACAAAACGAGCCTGTGGTTTAGACCTCTCTGATAAACATTTTTTTTGTTGTTGTTGCAAGTTGGATCAGATTTTTGCTGTCATAATGGTTGGTGCACTTGGCAGCTCACATTTTAAATAATTAGGAGATAAAATTGGACTGTGTTTGAAATCCAGTATGTCTGGTATTTTCTTGCTTTACTTAGTGATGTTTTTAATCCTTTTAACTTTGAAGACTAATGTAACACAGTTAAGAACTGAGGGTTGATAATTTTTTTGTCATTTTTGAAACCTAGATCCAAGCCAGCTTCTCTTGCAGTATTTCAGCCTTTCCCTCCCAGGATGCTCTGAGATAGACCAGTGTCTTTATCAAAAGAAGGAGGCCTTTTGTGGTGGTAGCATTGTAATGTAAAATATTCATTCTAATTTGCTGAGTTGAGACAATTATAATGAAGTTCCACAGAAACTTTACTTTGGATTTTGAAGCTTTAAAAATATGCCACTTGCTTGATTTCATTCTATAGTAGCCAGTAAGGGAATTTACAGCTCTGAAGTATTGAAAAATCTTATGGGAACTCCTCAGCCCCTTCCTGGCAGCTGAAACAATGGTACAAAGCAGTGTTACAAACTGAGATGCTGTTATTTGGGCTTTGAGGTTTTGGGTTTTGCTCTGCATCTCTTAGGACCTACTGGTTCCAGTGCATTTTAACAACTAGAGAACTCATTTTCTGTATCATTAGAACCAAATTTTTTAAAAATTTAAAACACAGGCTTGGCCTAACTGTCTGTAATTTGGCAATATATTCTGCATTCAGCACAGGATTAACAATACAATGTTCATGACTGTGTGGCTCAGCCTCTGTCTTCAACATCCAGGCTTGGAAAAGGGGGTATATTTTGAAATTCTATAACACAGAATGGAAGCATCAATGTTTAACTCATATCAAGATCATTTTTTTTCGCTTTTTCTCCTTTTTCTCTTCCCGTCCTTCTTCCCCTCTCTCCCTTTCCTTCTTTCTTCTTTTTTAAATTATTAGCTTGATTTAGCTTGGTTAACTTCTTTAAGCCAGAATAAATCATGTGAAGAAAGGGAACTAGAAGTCTCTTGTTCATAGCCAGCTGTGTAACTACAAATCTGATTCCTTTCAAAGGGTCTAAATTGACTTTACTCTCTTTACAGTTGATTTTCTGTAGAGTTTAGGCCTCCCAGGTTTTTTTCTTTGGGGAGCTTGTGGGAGGAGATCCAGATACATAGGCAACTGGCAAAGCAATTTTGTTCTGCTGCTGGTGGCCTTAATTAATCGTGTCTAGATTAATTAGCTGATCCATTTGTGGATGCAGTGTTTGGAGAAGAAAGTAACTGGGAGTGTTGTGAGCCAACAGTCAGGCCTCGTGTCCAAATATGAATAAGAAAACACCCCATAGCTGATACTCTCAGAGCAAGCATGCTCCCTCCCTCCTCATGCTTACTGCACATACATATACACAATTTTAAATGGTGAAGATAATTTTTTTTTTTAAAAGCCACTGAAGTTTGAATGGTAAAAGTGTATACATAAAATCAAGCTATTTCCTTGTGGAATGTGACTTAGGGAGAGGAACACCCAAGTTTTAAACTTCCTCCCTTCAAAATTTATGGAAGCCTCAAAAGCTTTTTATATATGTCAGGATCCATTTCAGGATTTAACTTTTTTTTTAACTTTTTTTTTTTTCTTTTTTTTTCTAAACATGTATAACCTCAGTATGTTTCACAACTTGATTTAAAGCAGCTTCCATGTGTCTTGAATGCAATAGTAACTTCTGAAACCAATATTTCTTCAGAGAGCAGTAAAGTTGTTTCTTCATGACACCAGTAGGTAGTTTGCTTGCCAAGAAGTATATTGTAAGATTTATTAGACTCTCCATTGCCCTCCCCCAAGTAACCCAGATTTTAGCTTCAAGTAAAGCAAATATGTTCAAAAAGTACTCTTTAACTTCAGGCTAGGCGGATACAAAATAAAATCCTCCAGGGGTACATTACAACTAAAAGATTCACAAGCCCTCCAGGGGGTTTAACTTTTTAAGTAGGCATTTCACAAGTATTTGTTGCATAAACCATTATATGCTCCAGGCTGGGGTTCTTGGAGATTTTTTTTTAATATAAGACATGCAGCAGTAAATGTATTTTTATGAAAAATAATATCTCATTTTGCTTAAGAGTGATGTTCTATGCTTTAGAGCATGTGTTTTCTTGGTTTAATATTTAATATCAGATTTCTTGGACTGTCATTTTAGAAGACTCAGTACCTTGGGGTGCTGCTGCGTGGAAATGGGGACTGTGCATTCCAATTAACTCCTTTTACTCATTTTTCTCTATTGAATGCTTTTGGTCTACTGCAACTCCATCCTTGGCAGTTGGAAAAACAGGTTTTAGAGCCTGGAAAGGTAAATGACTGCCATTTATATGTTGTTCTCCCATACATGAATAGACCAGATGGGCAAAATGCCCTTCAAAAGAGCATATCAGAAAGAGGAGATAGCCTTTCAGTTTTAGGAGATCTGTTTTCACTTTACATATCTTTCAGAGACTTCCTTGTAAGCTTGAACTAGTGTTGTTTCTGTGTCCTACATGTCATTCATCCTTCCCACAAAGATAATTATACTCTATTTGTTTCTTTCCATTTTTAACACCCAGGGCAGAGTCCCTCTATTCTACTGCTGTAATGTGCAAACTGTTGTCTACAGTTTGATGGGGACCTCCAAGTGCTACTGAAATGCAAATGACAAATAAAAATACAAAGAATGGAGAACAAGCCATGTAAGAAAAAAGGGTCCTTTTAAGATTGAAGCAGGAAGCAACATAAGAAGTTGAATTCAACCCTGAGCTTTCGAGAAGTGAATGAGGAGCTGTAACTCAGTGAGATTTCGGATGAGAAGCCCTTGAGTATTGCAGGCTACCAAGTGACAAAAAATGTAAAAAAATAAGTCTTTATTGTAGTTTTGGACTACTTGCTAATTGGAATGTTTCTTTTAAATAAAAATGATGATAAGATGAAGTAGAGTAAAAGGAACTCTTGTAAGAAAGGAAATTATGTGTTTGTCAGAACAGTGCTATTCAAGTCATCAGAAGAGAGGTTCAGAAGAACAGAAAGGGAATATAAATCCCAGCAAATTTCTTTCAATATTTGAGTCCCTTACCCAAGAAAGAGGAGAGCCCTGATACCTGTAAGAATATCCTCTTGAAAGAGGGGTTCAAGTCAAAATATTGTGTACATCAAGGTGGAGAGCCCTATGATAGAAAGTCTTAGGTGTTTGATGGACAGATTTCTTGGTAGACAGAGAAAGTGATCCTGTATCCAGGGATATTTTGAGATCTGAAGGTAAAAAGATAGCTACTAAACATTACTGAAGTTACATAGTATTTGTCTTGCCACTTTAATTTTGGAAAGGCACTTGGGAACATGAGTTCTAGAAGTGGTCACTCCCTACACCTTTGTTTCCCAGAAGAGAAACAGGAGTTCTGCTTCTGTTTCTGCAAGAGTATCTGTATCTCCAATGAGAGAGCTCATTGAACTCTGACAAGACAGCTATAAGTTTGTTCTCCCAACTCCTGCTATCACAAGTGTTACCCAGGAACAAGCATTGCTTTAAAGCCCCCATTTGAAGGAGAAAGATGAAGCTGTATCTGCACTAGTATTTAAATACTTTACCTTGGCTGCATAAAATTCAGTGGTATATTGTCTGGCTGCCAAAGGACTGTGCTTATGCTTTGCCTCATTGAAATTTGAAATTAATTAGAAAGCAGTTTTGCTCAATTGTTGATTCATACCACACAGTACATGCTTTGGAAGTCATATTTTGCATAAAAGCACACGGTTGGTACAATCAAGGGGACTTTTCTAGGAAATCTGGCAGGCATGGTAACCTGCTGGATTTGTGCACAGCATAAATATGACTGGCTTTAGTGCCTGGAGAAGTATGAAGTTGTTCCAAGTATGGGCATGTGGGCAGTAGAAAGTTACCATTAATTAGAATATGGTTGTTTTGGTTTGGTTTGGTTTCTTTGCTGAAACATACTACTTGTAACAGCTATTTTTTCACATCCCAGCTTCTGAGCTCTACTACACCTTTCCTGCACTGGAGGAGTTAATTATATTAAGAGGCTTATACTCAATTATTCAACTTCAAGGATGTGTGTCTCTAATTACTGTAAGTGTCTTTATCTATTGTAGATTCTCTTTGGAGTGTTGGTGTTGTGTCTCTGTCATTTCCGTCTGCATTCTAGAGTTTGGACCTGACAAATCATCCATTTCTGTTGCATTTATAGCAGACGCTGCTTTTCCAATTTATGGACCAACGAATGTCCTTGGATGAGCACATGCAATATCCATTTACTTCAGTCATCTATGTGTTTATTTACAGTCTTTTTCTCCCTCCAAACTCAAGATTCAGGGCACAACATCAAATTTTCTCTATAGGCAGGAAAGTCACTGGAAACTTAACACAGAAAGAGGAAAAAAATCTTGGGTATCCTTCTGCTGAATTTCTTGGTTTATGCAAATTGTTTTCTGAAACAGAACAAAATATGGCTGCATTTGTAGCCATAGAGGTGCTAGGATTCTGCCCCAGCTTTGGTTCCTGATAGCCCACAAGCTCCTCTGTTAGATTACCCTCTTGGATGAGGCAGTCATCTTAGAGAGTTGGTGGAAAATCTAAACAAATTTTAGTTTGCATTATTTCTTCTTTGGGGCTAAAGAAGATTTGGAAGGGAGGCAGGGTGATGAACCCCATGGGTTTCCTTTGATGTCTTTCTGCCAGTGTGATATGAAGCGTTTCCTTATGACTGCAGAGCAACAGTCAGTACTGAGGATGCAACTGAAACTCATTTTTGTGTTGCAGACCTAGATAGTCTCCTTTCTATGCATACAGGAGAAAGGGGCAAAGATTAACCTCATTTTGCTGTCCACAAAAGGGCAACAAACCTTCAACAGGACAGACTGAAATCTGGATAGTGTGCTGTTGAATTCTTGTTGGTTGATTCCTGTGGAAAGCCTGCATGCCTCATTTTAATTTTTCTTCATTTTTTGGATTTCTCTTTTCCCTTGATTCTTCCTTTTTTAAAGTCATTTGAAATAGGGAATGTAACTTGAAACTGGAAGCAAAAAAATTGCTTTGAGAGATCAAGAGTCTTTTAAGCGGCTTACTGGATCAGCAGTTGCAAAGTTATCATGAGGCCTCAACTCTTTCTATGGGTTTAATGGAAGCAGCACAGTGCAGGAGCAAACATCACAACTTTGTATCCTCAAGGGAAGACTTAGAGCTTTACACATACAAGCAGAACTAAATACTGTACTTTGATGTACTCTTTTTTTTGGTTGTTATTAGTTTCAACCTGTTGGTACGAAGTTTTTCTGAACTCCTGGTTAAGTTTTCCCTTGATGTTTTGTGGCTCTCCTGTACGTTATATAAAACTGGATAGGAGAACACTGCTTGTAGCTCATTCCATGCATAAAATAGAAGTCATCATGTGACAGGATTTTTGTAATGTGTAGTATTTGATGTTTGCCTGGTACTCTTTGTCATGTTTGGTAAAAGCAGAATGGATGCCTTGTGTCCATCCTGCAAGGGCAGGCTGAGCTCTTGTTCCACAGGTTGAATTAGGCTCAATGGGTATCAGTCCAGTGTCAGACTGTGATAATATGGTGGGTGGCTAATTTTATTCAAAATTGCAGAAAAATCTCATTTTACATGTTTGAAATGAATCTTCATTTCTAAGGTTTGAGCTATTTTTTTTTTTTTGAGATATTTCAGTTATAGCAATTAAAAAAGCAGACTGAAATGGAAACAGAACTATTTGAGAAGTATCTAAGTAAATCTCTGCATGCTTTGATTAACCCAGGATTTTTTTTTTTTTTTGGGGGTGGGGGGGAGGAGAAAGCATGTCACCTGTAACATTTTTTTATCCTTCCTTAAGAGATCCATGATTTTTGTGAAGTTTTGAGAATTCTTGTCTAGCTCTCCAAGGTTTGTGGCTCACATCACTGTGTGGAAGTCAGTCTTTAAAGTCTGCTTTGATCTTTCCTTGTGTATAGAACTATATTCCATGAACATTTTACAGTTTGTTTGTTACCAAAAATAATTGGGACCTACAATAATTGTGAATGCAGCAAGCACTGTAGTGAAATAATGCTGAACTTACATGTGCAACACAAATGTTGCCTCAGATCCAAGGACTCACGTGACAGCTCTTCAAGAAGGTTTAGCTCTACTCGGCTTTAAAGGGTGTCGTAGCTAATTAGTATATTAGAGCTCATGGGCCATGGCTTGTGAGTTCAGAGCTCCTGCTAATTAAGTTTTAAATGTAATTTTAGTTAAACTATTAAAGCTTTGTCCCAGGGCTGTTCTCATTAAGCAGAACTCCAGCTCTCCTGGATTTTCTTTGTTCAGAGCTCTCTTGAAAGTGCATGGAGGCACATCTGGTGTTGGCTATGGCATTCACATGGGTCTAAAACTGCAGCAAAAGAAACAATGCAATGAAACTTATCTGGGAAAACAGTGAGATCATAGCATAACATTTCCCTGGAGAAAAGCCTGAACCACTTTTATTATCTGGCTTAATACTTAGTGTGGTACCCTGAACCATCAGACTTCAGGGCTTATAAAATCCCAAAAGATGGAAGTGGAAATATTTTTTTGTTTAGTGAAAGCTGGAGTACACCAAGATAATAGTCTCCTCCTTCAGGATTCATTCAGGGGTCCAAATGCCACTGAGTAACACAGGCAAAAAAAAAAGTCCAGTAAGTGGTTACTGCAGGTGGGTACAGGATCACACACTATGAACCACCTGTGACCTGAGTTACATTGAAACCTCGTAAATCTCAGTTATGTTTCTGGTGTCATGATTATCACTTTGTTTACCAGCTTTGGGCTTTTAATTAAATTTTACAGGATACCTGTCCACAATATGGATTAGGCCCATTATGTTTCTTGGGGAAAAAATAATTATTATCAAACACGAGGCTTTAAAATTGGCAGTTGCTCAATTTTTTTTTTTTTCTTAAAACTTGACAGGCATGTCTAAATGAACATGGCAATTTCTTTAGAATAGAAATGAATACAGTGTTCTGTTGTTGCCTGGATCTGTGTAATAGACTGTGACATCTCCTGCTGTGATACCAGGTGAAGAACCCCTTTGAAAAGGGCCAAAACCCAACTGTCCCCATTGGCCTATAATGCATCATTTTCTAGCTGGTGGCTGCAGCCTGCCCTTTGCAGCACTGCTGGGTGCAGGGGGAGGCTGCAGGTTGCTGTACTTGAAAATTGGCTGAACTTCCATGCTAGTGCTGCTGCATAGCACACAGAGTGACTAAGTGGAAAGATAAGATGGAAACTTGGGAGCTGGTGTTCTGTGGAAGTGAATGGAAGTAGTTCATTCTAATTAGAGACAAATCTTTTCCCTTTACCTCTCCAGGGATAGGCCTTGTAGCAAAAGATACCTGGTGAAGATATTTTGTCTTCAGTTCTGGCATACTCATTCTAACACCTATCCCCTCTCAGTTGTTTTCTTTCCTTGTTGTTGTGTAATATGTTTTCTTCCTGATTTGTTTTTTCCCCCCTCTGTACCTGCCCATCCATCTTTTTTCCTCATTACTTTTTTTTTTCTTCTCCTCTCTCTTTTCTCTCCTCTCTCTTTTCTCTCCTCTCTCTTTTCTCTCCTCTCTCTTTTCTCTCCTCTCTCTTTTCTCTCCTCTCTCTTTTCTCTCCTCTCTCTTTTCTCTCCTCTCTCTTTTCTCTCCTCTCTCTTTTCTCTCCTCTCTCTTTTCTCTCCTCTCTCTTTTCTCTCCTCTCTCTTTTCTCTCCTCTCTCTTTTCTCTCCTCTCTCTTTTCTCTCCTCTCTCTTTTCTCTCCTCTCTCTTTTCTCCCCTTTTTTCTTCTTTTCCCTTTTTTCTTCTTTTCCCTTTTTTCTTCTTTTCCCTTTTTTCTTCTTTTCCCTTTTTTCTTCTTTTCCCTTTTTTCTTCTTTTCCCTTTTTTCTTCTTTTCCCTTTTTTCTTCTTTTCCCTTTTTTCTTCTTTTCCCTTTTTTCTTCTTTTCCCTTTTTTCTTCTTTTCCCTTTTTTCTTCTTTTCCCTTTTTTCTTCTTTTCCCTTTTTTCTTCTTTTCCCTTTTTTCTTCTTTTCCCTTTTTTCTTCTTTTCCCTTTTTTCTTCTTTTCCCTTTTTTCTTCTTTTCCCTTTTTTCTTCTTTTCCCTTTTTTTTCTTTTGTCCTTCTTCCTTCCTTTTCTCCTCTCCTCCTCTCCATCTTTTTGCTTATGGAGCAAGAAGCTGCTGGAGTGCCAGCATAGAATTTGGACTGCTGCACCAGGGCTGCAGCTGCTGGTCACTGGGGTGGTTCACCACTTGGAGGGAGCTGGCAGCAGGCTACCAGTTGGGAGGTGGAGAGGAAAGCCAAAAATGCATGTTTGGTTTGCCACACATGAACACTTTGCATCAAACAGTGCTCAGCACCTCTGCATGAAGAGCCTACCCTGCAGAGATGCTGACAGATCGTTACCTTTTCCGGGGTATAGCTTTACTCCAGGGTGTTTAGCTATGTTTGTGTGTGTGTGATGAAAGTGAGTTTTTTCTCAAGTGTTGAGTTTGGCTTGGAGTTCCTGGAGTGGGCAAATCTGGAATTCCAAATGAATTTCAGCAGCTGTTCCCTCAGGAAACCTCAGCCATGGTCTTGGTTTATCAAAATAGTGGGAACTCGGTGTATTTGGCTCTTGGAGAACCTTAGTCATGTTCAAGGACAGTATCTGCCCTTACCCCTGACTCATGGACCTGTCCTGTTAGCTCCTCTTCTGTGTCAGTCACACTCTTCCTGTTTGTTTCTGGGGTGAGAGCTCAGCCTGAGCACCAGTATCATTTCTTCTTCCATCTCGTTCTTCATATTGTTTCTCTGGCAGCACTTGTCTAGACTGTGGCATGTTTTACTCAAATTTTGGTTTTCTTTTTTACCAAGGAGAAACCACACCATTCCCTCAGCTGGCTTGGCAGATTACCACGGTGGGTTAGCAGTCTGAAGCTCTGTGAGGCTCCTGTTGCTGTTCAAACTTTTAACCCTTTTATTATGTGCCAGGGAAGAGCTGCTGCTTTTGAGATTGTAGCAAGGTAGCTCAGCTCTCATCCTGCCAGGCTGATGGGCTGGTTTTGCTTGTCTTTGCCTCCTCTAAATTGACAGCATTGAGAAACAAACAATTTTGCAGATAAGTTTTATTTCTTTTCACATATCCCAAGTGAAACATCTAAAAGAAGATAGTGGGTCATTGGTGTATGTTGTCCTGTAGTAAATTCTTCCTTACTTATGTCTTCACTATTAAGAGTCTTTGATTCCTTTTTTGCAGGGGAACCAAGTTTTAATGACCAACAGAATTTGGCGAATATGATACCAAACACAAGGGCAGTGCTCATCCTTGCATAATGTATGTATTAGTGTGTTTGTTACATGTTGCCTTGGGATGAGACTATAGCTCTTGGAGGCAATAAACAATTCAGTTCTCATTTCCTGCCCAAGACTAGCAGTGATTGATGGAAAAAGCAAATGCATCAGCAGATCAATGTCATGTCAGGTCGGGTTATTGTATTCTTAATTTACTCTAAACATTGTTCCTAAGGAGTGTAATGTCCATGTAGTGGCAGAAGCTCATCGGGGCTCGTGGTGCAATTATTACTAATATGATTTGTGTCTAAATAGTATTTGGCATCATAGTCTGAGACTGTGAGTAGCATGGATGATTAGAATGGTACTGTGTCTGGCAAAGAATGTATTCTATAACTATAACTGTGATGAGAATGGGCCACTTTGTGTTTGTATGCCATCCTGACCTTTTTCTAAGGTAAACTGTTTTTCATGGAGAGAGAATGAATTGGATCTGGGTCTGTTTTCCCAGGCTTTTCATCCCCTTATTTCTACCCACCCACTACAGTAAAACACTATATATATATAGCAGTACAGCAGCAGGACTCATCAATTTAATTACTGTGAGACTGCTCTTTTCTGGCCATGCTCAGTCCAGAGCTGTTTCTTACAGCAATGTGGTGTAATTGGCATATGATTGAAAAATGTGCCATGGGAAAGCAGACAGCTTGCTGAAGTTTTCTTGTTAGCCTATTATTAAGAAGACAAGTCCTAAAGCCATGGCCTAATACATTTCTTATCTACATTAGATCTTTGAATTGTTATTTCCCTTTCCTTTCTCTCCCCACTTTTCCTAATTCTTTTTTCCAACTCAGCCTCTGACCTCAGCCTGTCTTGGACATTCCTTTTTTGTCTTCCTCTTCCATGCTTGCCCTTTCTCTCCATGTTCATAGAATCATAGAATAATTTGGGTCAGAAGGGACCCCTAAAGGTCATCTAGTCCAACCCCCTTGCAGTAAGCAGGGACAGCCTCAGATAGATCAGGTTGCTCAGAGCCTCATCAAGCCTCACCTTGAAAATCTCCAGGGACAAGGCCTCAGCTACCTCCCTGGGCAACCTGTTCCATTTTTCCACTACCCTCACAGTAAAGAACTTTTTCCTAACATCCAGTCTAAGTCTAATCCTCTCTAATTTCAAACCATTGCTCCTTGTCCTATCACTACAGGCCCCTGCAAACCTTTAGGCTCCTATAACTTACTCTACTTGACAATTTTACAGTGGTGGGATAATTCTTAGTAGTTGTGCTTCATGATTTTGGCAGACCCAGATTTGATTCCCATCTGTGTCCACATCTCTGCTCTGTGAAAAGCATCAGAATTTCTTCTGTGTCTTTGAGCAAAGTTACACAGTAAGAGATTTCTACTCTAGCACTACCAAAGCTAGACCTGAGCATTCTTATTTTTCTCTCATCTTCATAGGCATAGAATATCCAATATAGAGATGTGGAAAGGAATAAGAGTTTACCTTTTCATTGAATTATGCTAAAACTTGCCTGGCATTGTGTCTGTGTCCATTCAAGAAGGATGACAAAGCAAGTATTATATGGAACATTTTTATACTTCTGTAGTTATATATAGCCTCAGGATCATAATTCAGGAGATGGGATGCTGGGACTTCCATGCTATTTTCAGTCTTTTATTTCACCCTTATCTGACTAGGAATAAGTACTTTCACTTATTTTGGATCTTTTTTCCACAACTATGTTTGTTTATGTCTCTCACCTACTAAGACTGCATCGGGCAGGCTGTATCGTCCACTTGTATTTAGAGATTGAATATTATTTGGATTTTTAGACACTTCCAAAATGCAGCTGATATTTTCAAAGTCTGCTTAGTCAAGTAATCAGCTGCATTTCTAATTTGTTGTCTTAGTCATGAAAGGTATTTTTGAATGTCTCGTATGTGCTGTTCATTTTAGAGAAAAGACTCCTTTTTGTAGATATCAGATTTGTTTAATGGAATTAACCATCCTCTTTGCCAGAATTATTTTGATGATTTAATCCCTATGGAATTTGATAGGAAATGTAATCTTGTTCTTGTATGTAGCACTTTAGTTATGATCCTCACAGCTGTGAACTGGGTTTCCCTTATGCCTGTCTTACTTCCCCTCTCTCTGTTAATATGAATTTGGCCAAGTGTGGTTTATAGTTTGATTTCACGCTCATTACAGTGTGACATGAACTGGTAGCCTGCTGAAATGGGCATTCAGAGGCCCAAGAGACAGGAAGGCTTGCTGGTGTGTTCAAAAAATAAACACCACAAGGAAGTTACTTCATTAGATGGAGCTGGGAACTGTAAACCCTGGGAATTTGAGAATTATCTATGTACATATCTGAGCACTTAAAGCTAAACCAGTGAAGGTGTGAGATTTCAGCCTTAAGTCATACCTGTCAAGGGTTAATGGGAGTTGAAGCTGGGCTACTTCCTTGGTAGCAGTATCCTTTTACATACATGCTTTTAAAAAGCTGCTAACCAAATACAATCTGCCCCTTGCTTAAAAATCCGTTCTCACTTTCCTGAGGTTTAACTAGGGCTGGCTGTCCAAATCTGCTCACATAGCATTAGATATTATATTGGAGAATCATAACTGGAACAGATTTATCCTAAGAGCATTTATCTTCCAGGAGTTCATATACTACATGACACCCAAGCTGAGATCTCAGCATTATACCCAACTGGAGATGTTCTTTTGCAACTTCAATTTCCTTTAAACTTGAAATTTGTCTACAAATGTGCCCAACAGTACATTTTAAAAAGATCTTTGCTGTGTGTTTTCCAGAGCTTGCCTTTATCCTAGGTATCACTCTGGTTGCTGTTAATTTTTAGTGATGATACCTGATTGCTTGCATGATTAACACAATGAAAGGAAAACTCAAGTGCAAAAGCACACACAAGTTGATTTAAAAAAGTTAGATGATAAAATGAATTGCATTTTTAATGCATTTCCACTTAGGAAGATATTTTAGTGTAGATGTGTCTGTTACAGCCTTCTCCTATCACTAAATTTGCCAGAGGCAATTGTTTTCCTTTAAATGAGATCCATGAGTGAGTATGATGAGAAGAGCTGTTGGCTAGAAGATAATTGAGTTGTAAAAGTTCTATAGGTTGCCAGATGTGTGTGAGTTCACCTTCATTTTAAAGTTTGAGGTTTGATCACCCTTTCTCAGTGACAGGTATGAGTGGTGACTCAACTCAGTTTGAGGGATGTGTGTAAAAACGAGGCTGGCTGTTTGATTTTCAGTTGTTCTGGAATTGTGGGCCAGCCTCTGAACACTGTTATCTTACTGCAAGTTGAGGATGAGCCAGAAACCAGGTAGCAGAGTGTACTTCTAACAAAATAGGGGTAAGAGTCGTTTTTCCTTCTTTTTGCTTCAATTAGGACTTTTTCTTTTAAAATTGTATAACCATTTCTCAGAGATTCTGGTAATTAAAAAAAAAATTGTTCAATGTTTGTAAAACAGCAAGAGATAATTTGACTTCCACCTTTAGTTTTAACCACAGCAGATGCTGCTAACTATGCTCTGCTTCCCAATGAAGTAATTTACCTTGAAGATGAGAAGTGGAAACTTACTGCTTAAATAGCTGACTTGATTGCCTAGAAATGAGGCTGACCAAAGTGAGTTAATGACTTGTACCTTAGGATGAGGTTATTAAACAAAGCCAACCATACAATAGTATCAGCAAAAGCTTTTTGGGAGAATCAAACCTCATTGCACTGGGGATGTTATGAGTATTTTTTAAAGCAAATAAGCATGCTGAGTCAAGCAATAGCAAAACTAACACTGCCATTTGCCTGGAAAACTACCATTAGAGGTCAGCAATGAAAGTATGAAAAACAGCACAGCATCAAAAAGAAGGGTTCTGGAGGCTTGAATGCAGTCTATAACAATGAATAAAGACAAATGTGCTGCAGATGACCCAATCTAGAAAATTATTCTGGATTTGTTAATGACTTGAGCTAACAAGAATATTGTGAATTACAACTGAACTGAAAGAGTTCAAATGTTCAACTCAGTGAAGTCAGGGTCAAAACCCACAGTACCTACTTGGATAAATTGCCAGATCTGTCTTTATTCTAAGACTTTCAGCTTCTGAAATACGAAGATCACTACTAATTTGATTATAGTATTGTTACCTTATTTAAATAAAATGGGCATAGGAAAACCTGAAGATTTTATACCACTCACATGCAGAATCTGAATTGAATTTATGGTTTCCCTTTGTCTTGCTGGCAGCTCTTGTCACAACTGCTGAGGTCCTGTGCTTCTTGTAAGTCTTGAGCTCAGTTCCTCTTGGCTAACTTTAGATGTCTGCAAGGTAAATGTTGACATCTGAGCTAGCCATGCTGTCTTCTTTCATCAGTGGAAAGAAACAGAAATGTTAAGTGAGGTCAGTTTTAACACTTGTGACTTTCTGGCCAGCCACGTGAGCAGGAATGTCTATTTTGCTGGTGGTGTTTTGCAGAGTAGAACGAGACATCATCCTGGCTGGCTGCTCTGGGGGTACTGTTATATATAGACCAAGGGTGAGAATTTTCTTATAGCATTGAGAACGTTGTTATTTTTGAATATATAGCAGGAGGTAAGTAAGGTGGGATTAGCTGCTCAGTGTCTAGCTGCTTTGAAATTTTACAGTTAGTTGTGCTATTTTAACCAGAGGAGATATATCAAATGTCCAGGGATAGACTCATGTCCGCTGTGTGTGCTGGAAGTCACTGCTATGTGCAAAACTGTCACCCTCTCTCAAGGAAAAGAAAAAACCCAACTAGTGGCCAAGAAGGAAGAAACTCACAAGAAGTACTGCAATAAAAATATGGGAGGGGTTATGTATATCTGTAAAAGGAGCAGAGCAAGATGAGAGAAAAAGAAAAAAAAGCTGCTGACAGTCCTTCATTCATTGCTTCTTTAAGGAAGGCCATTCAGCTGGAGAGCAAATTGGAATGTCAGCAGAGACATGCAAGCATTAATCTCATGTATCTGAAAAGGGGTAGATTTAGGAACCTTTGACTGTAAAGCTTGGCCTCTGTTGCACTTTGTTAAGTGTGGGTGTTTAAGGCAGAGTGTGTTTGTGTGTGCATGTGTCAGAGAGAGAGAAAGCAGAGACCCAAGGACTTATCTTTGCAGAACCAGAACATGACACCCATTATCAACAGTGGGTGCATCTCCTTTACAGATAGAGGGGGTTTGTCCATTGATCATCTTGTTCTGTGTGTCTGCAGTGTTTGCTTGTATGTCATGGAACTGGATAAGCACTTGCAGTACCTTTCAGCCTTGTGCTAAGACTGATTTACCCCATATCTCTTTGTATCTGCTTTTTACATTAAACAGACTGAGAAAATCTTGGCTTTTTTTCCCAGCAGCACAGGTCAAATTAACAGACCATTATGTTAGAGGTTAAGGTGTGTGCCAGAAGGTAGAAGTGTGTGTGTGTTTATGTGTAAGTAACTTGAACAATTAGCTGTACATTTTTTTACAGAATGATTCAAAATATTACTGGACTTTTTCTCCATATTTATAACTAGCATAAAGAACAGTTAACTCTGTTACTCTGCTTTGGAAGGATTATTGGCCTGTGGTTACAAAGGAGGTGAGGTTATAAGAAGTCGTGGGTTCTTTGATCAGTCCTCTAACTTTTGTGTACCATGCTTTATCTGCCCTCAAAATACCTTTAGGCTTTTTCAACCTCCATTATGTTCCATACCATTCTCTCACTTGCCATCACTGCTCACTACCACTGCTGGTTGTCACAATTATTTTACAAGGTTCTGTTAATGTCTGTGAAACAGTTTGTTCTTACTTTCAGCCATGGCTTTTCAGTATTTTCTTAATAGCTTCCCAGTAGCATGGGATTTTGGGACAAGATTTTGTCAGCTGAATAACTTTTCACTTGAGACTGAATAACCAATGCTTGAGACTTTGTTGAACAAAAGATGTCAGCTTCTCACAGGAAGGAAGAAGCCTTGCCTGTACTTTAAAGGTATATAGATAAGGGGGGGGGAATAAAGAATTCCTTCCCTGAATACTTGTGCTTGAAGTAGGAGGGGCTCCTATCACTCAGATCTTGAGCTGTTTTATTGTAGCCTGGTCTTCATCTTTGATGCTTTTTTTTCCTGTAGAGCCCTGTAGTTAATTAACTCATTTGATTAAAAGCAGAATGTCCAAACTCATGGGTCACCACACTTGGGAAATTTAGATGTCCTGTTTAAAAATAGTCATCAGCACCTGATATGCCTTTTGAAGACAGCGGGAGCCAGTCCTGCATGAGCTGGCTAAATATAGCAGCAGCCCCACCACTTGCTGGAGAGATTAATAAAGGGAAAAAATTCCATTTGGGCAGGTAAGGTGCAGTAGATGCAGAAGATCTCCCAGCTGTGCTGTCTGGTGGCATGGACTCTGTGTGAGAGGAGAAATGGAGGAGTAGGGCAGTATAGAGAAACTTACACTGTCAAGTGTAAGGCTGACACTTAGCTTTTGGAGTGCTTTTGCTCCACACATTTGTGCTAAGTAATCCATCAGCTAAAGTAAAACCTGAAAAGTTTTGTTTGCATCAGGCAAAAAAAAACCAACCAAATTCCACAAAACCCCAACAAACTTAAACTGAAGAGAAGGAAGAGTACTGTTGTGGAACTTTTGATCTGTATGATTGATACAAACTTCCTTTGCCTGACTGAAAAGCTAACCTGACCTTCCAATTTTGGACAGACTACTGCTGGGTGTAATGTCCTAATACCTGCCTCAGTCTGCAGGCAACAGCAGAGCTTCTTGTTGTTGCCACAGGACTCTCATATTTCAGAAGCGTGAGCAGTAAGTGCCCAGGACAGTTTGGAACAGCATCAAACAGTCTGCTGCTGCTTAGGAGAAATTTGTAAATCCTTCATATGTCACTAGTGTGCAAAGTAAATCTAGTGTCGACCAGATTTTGACATACAAGTCCACTGTCATAATTCAGATTCATCAAAGATCAGTCAAAAAACCCAGCATATAAATCAAATGCAGGAGGCCCTGAAAATCTGCTGGTGACCATGCACCTATGGGAGTGTGGCTCCTCCAGCAACTGAAAAAAAGAAGGCTGATCATTTGCCATGATACTCATGTTTATGTTTACCTATGTTTACAGTGTACTCCTTTAATTATAAAGCAGGTTCCTTGTGAAAGAGTTATGTCCAAAAAGAAACTTAATCTTGCTTGGTAGGCTTAGTATTTGAAGTCCACGGTATGGATAAATCTTCTACCTTTGTATTCATAGATTATTTCATCTTTTCTCAAAAAATCTGATATTTAGAAACACACCTACTTAATGAATGCAGATGTTCTGATCTGGGGACCCTCTTCAGGTAATGATTTGGCCTCTTTGAACGCAGGAACTTTTTTTTCCACACATACCACTTGAAGCTGAAACAGATGCCTGCCTGATCAGAGCATGCTGATGAACACCAGACTGTCTAAACACTAGCAAAAGAAGGAAAGAATAGAGGTATGAAAGGATGGGGGAAAAAGCTTTTGTGGCCTCTCTATACATGGTCAAAATATGCTGTGAATTGCTTAAAGGTGACAATCCTCTCAGTGAGATCTGTCCTGTATATCCTCTCAGTAGATGTTTGATGCAAGCAGGTAGATCCAACATTTCAGGCAGAGTGGGGAGCTAAAATTTCTTTGCTCCAGTTTCTGAACTCAGATTAATGATCCTCACTATCAGTTGCTTGTGGAAAGTGTTTACCAATGCCATCATCTCCCTACACACTGAAATACTGGTGTTGAAATAATGATTCTTTAGGAATCATGTAGAGAGAGATGGAGCTGATTTTGTTTTACAGATGTTGCTAAAGATGGGTGGTTTCAGCAATTGCAGGAAAGGCTAAAGATCCAGAGGAGTACTACAACTAAGGGGAGAAGAGGCTGAAACAAGAATGTATTCTGTGGGGACCTATCAGATAATTCTTGCCCCTTTCTTACGCATTTATTTAATTAATTACTTCATTTGATATGAGTTTTCTTTTCTTGGCACCTTTCCCAACTTTTCTTTGGATCCCAAAAAAGGTGGATAGAAGCTTTTGGAAATTTTCAGTGTTCCCTTATGCTAAGTGAGGAACAGATAGGAAAATCCTGATAGACCAAGACAAATTACACACACTTGCCTGTCTGTAAGAGACAGTAATATATTAGAAAAATATTTCTTTGCCAGCACCTTCCCCACATTGATTCATCTCGTTCCAGCAGCTTAATCATGGCCATTTGAATGTGCCATTGCAGATATTAATTCAGTTTGACACATCCATTTTCCATACACTTGGGAAGGAAATCTCTTTCTACTGGTTCCCTACTTTAAGGCACAAAGCAAAACAAAAACAAAAGAATGTTATGTGATTGGTACCAGCACCAGTTGCTCTATTTGTTTGTAAGTTCTTGTTCTTTCTGAAATAAGCTTTAGTGGCGAGAGAGGCCTTTAGACAATCTGGAAGGGGATATAAAGAGTGTGCTTTGTTTATAGTGAGCAAAAATAATTGAGCTTTTCTGTTGCTGCCTGAAAGCCCATGTCTCCTGTTTCTGGGACCCTTTTGCTGTGTACTGTGCAGAGCCTGCAGCCTTTCTGCAACAGCTCGGGACTCCCCCAGCCTTTCTGCTGTTTCCTTTTTTATGGTTGGGCTTTTGAGCAGCACTGGTATGCCCCAAACACCTGCCAGATTTGCATATCATTCTTGCTTGGCTTGAGCATCCACTGCAAAGTTGGCACATGAACTGTGGAGAAGCAGGGCTAGTGTTTTGATTGTATGCCAGAGCCTGATACTGAAATAGGCAGTGGGAAGGAATCCAGTAATTGTTGGCCCCTGATCAATGAAAACTGTCGTTAGGCCAGTAAATCGTCGGTATGTGGGCTTAGTTCTATATATCATCTTTGGGCTGGTGTCACCCTGACTCCAGGACAAGAACATTATCAACATGTCATCAAGTCTGCCGGGAGCTTTTTATTACTTTTTCTCCATTTGATTTATATCCATTCTCAAATTTCACACAGGTCAGGTTCGACAACACACTAGAGGGACATTGAGGGGACTGTTTCTTTAGGGCAGAAATAGATTTGCCAGCCCTGTTGAGCAGGGAGCCCCTCTACCTTGTGCACCCCAGACTGCTGCTGGTAGAGCTCTGGCCTGGCAGAGCCACCCTGACTGGTTGCTCATGGCTGTGGCTGGAAGCAGAGCCTTCCAGTATATCTGCTCAGACTGTTCACTGGGACTGTGCTGAGACAACACCTGATTAGCTTTGGCCTTGTCCACACACACAAGTGTCATGACTCCAGTTTAAATAAACTGATACTTTAGTTTGCATTGAATGGTGAAGACTCCATTGTAGGCATTAAGGGTTCTGGCTGCCTTCTTTTTTGTTTGTCTTAAACCGATTCTGAATCTATTAAGCCACATAGAAACAAACTGCACAAAACAAATGCCCACACAGATTTTTTTGGTCTCTAACTCAGTTTAAAACCAAACGTCCCTCTTAAATCCAGCAGAGCTTCCTTTTGCAGACAAGCCTGTGCCACCTGTAGTGCTTTGGGAGTAATGACCCCTCTGAGCTAGCACATGTACCAACTCTGGCAAAATCTGCTCCTGTGGCCTTTGGGAAATGTAGGTCTGTACTAGCTGTGGAAGCTGAAGTTTCTGTTCATGTTTTGTTCATGTTTTTCTGAACAGGCAAACGGGTGCTCATTGTGATGAAGGGATGTGGGGCGACATAATTTCTTCTTTCGGGTAATTTATGGTGACAAAGGCTTTTTCTGCAACAGTGTCTGCAAAAAGAGATGCACTATTAAAGCAATAGCAGGGTAATCCTGAGGAAGACCTGGACCTGCTTTAAAGCATGAATGCTTTCAGTGTAAAATGCTGTCCTTCTCTTCGGGCTGGGAATAGGGAACTGGGTAGCATTTCTTCAGTGACTTTTTCCCTTAGTCCTAACAATATCCTGTATTTTCAAAGCAAAGAAGGATTATTTCTCAGTTACTGCCCATGAGAGTGATTAGTGGTTAAAAGTGTATGGTGTGTGTAGTTATAGCCTATTGTAGCATAAAAGTTTGAACTCCTTTTCCATGCAAGTAGATTGAAATCTGGAGAAGATAGATGAAGATAATTTGGCCAGAAAATATGGATGTTACCTGTTAGATTATAAAAGTAAGACAGCATATTCAGAGTTAAGGCTGAATGTACAAGTATATGTGGTATACCAAGGGATTATATGCTGCTGCCTTCTTCATGCACAGTGAGTCTAGATACAATTGAGAGTCCAGGCCCTGAGTTTTTCCACATTTAGCTGAACTTGAAATGTTCCGTTTAAAATAACTTTTTGTGGATTTCTACCTTGTATTTAAGATAGCTTTATTTAAAGGCAAAGTTAGATAAAAAGTTGCTGGTTGAGGTGAATGGCTAGCTTTTTGCAGGCTGAGTGGCTTTTCTGGAGACCTTTTATTCTAATGTGTAAATCCTCATTAAAGGATACTCTGTTTAAATCTGATCATGGCCTCATTTCAGCAAAGCACTTAGCGTGTGCTGAAGTATGCAACAAGTCAGTGAGATTACTTTGGGATGCTTAAAGTTAAGCAAGTGCAGTACTGAATTGGGATGTGCATGAGCACAAGATTAGTTGCTACACAAGTACAGACCTTATTACTCAATGTTAAATATTTTGAATTCTTTTTTAATCTTCTTAATGGGAAAGTGAGTAGGCTGCCTTGAAACTTTTCTTGCCAGATTCCATTTCTTAAATCAAAGCCCGCATTTGAGTTACTTGACCATGAAAAGCATTATAAACTAATAAACCTCTGAATTTGTTTGCAATTGTATAAACTTAAAAACAGACAAACCGGTTTAAGATTTCTTTGTTCTTGTTTTTTTCTTTTCTTTTAGTATTCACTTTCAGGCTTGGGCCTTTGAACTGTTCCTTCCTTGGCCATGTTATGCTCTTTCCTAGCTCAAGCAGGCAAGGTGGGTAGGGGGGTTGTGCTGAACTACACTGCCAGTCTTGTTACCTCTGTGCACACAAACTCTCTTCAAAGGAGCTACTGTTTTCTGTCAGTACAGTTTAGTATGGACAGAGTGACGTACCTGCCTGACCCAGTCTGTTATCAGAAGGCTTAAATTCAGCCCTGATCATAGAGGGCTGCACAACTGCTTCTAAATGTCAAAGTGTGGTGACTTAATCTGTGCATAATTAAGAAACTTGTGTTCTCCCCACTTCCACTCCTCCTTAGCTGGGAAATGCAGAATGCACATTGGAAGTATAAAGTTAAGGCTCTGTACACAAGGGCATAAAAAATTTAAATGCAGTGATAATACATTAGGGAAGAAAAAGAGCAAAGATCTCTAAACAAGCTCTTGAGTATTATCTCCAGCAAGCTCGTAAGAGAATTCACAGCATGAATTTGTGTATGTGTGTGATTATTGGCTTGTGCATGTAGGCTTTAAAGTCTGGTACAAACTGTATTTGTTAGTATTCCCCCTTGTCCTAAATACTATCTAGAAAGTGAGATCTTGAAGCTATGATAGTTTCCTGTTCCATTTATATATTTATTTTAAAATGTTTTAAGTTTGTTACTCTTAAATGGAAAAGACACAAAGGCAGAGGAGAAGGAGCTCTGCCCATCAAAACAGGCCTATGGAAATAACCCTAGCTAAAATAAACAGAGCTTTATTGGACACATTTAGGATTCAGTCAGGATGCAAAGGAGTACCCAGCCCATAATAAGCTCAGCCGCTGCAAAGTTTGCTTTGCAGGCATGGTCTAAAAGATTCACAAAATTAAAGTGTTAACAAGGACCTCACTGCCAAATCACAGTTGGTAAATATTGGGTATGCATAGTTGTTTGCCATAAAAGCAGTGAAACTTGAAAAGAAAATGGTTTGTTAATAATACAGTGCTAGCAAATGGAGACTCAGACTCCAGGGCAAAATCCCTATACTGCCAGCTGACAGGAAAGCTCAGGCCATCCTAGGGCAGAGACTACCACGTTTTGGATTGGTGTGCTGAAACTATCACAGCCCTTGTATTTTAGGATCTAAGCCAGGTTCTGTTCATGTTTCCTGACATCAAAACCTTGTCACATGTTAACTAACACTCTCCTCATAGACTTCTTTCCAATATTCGAGTCTACTATATTCACTAATTCAAATGGAGCAGAAGGTTGTGTAAAGTTCTGTTCCTGTGTGTTGTGAACCCCTCTGCACCTCTTTTGTGGAGCTTGTGAGGCTGCAGCAGATGGCTTTTGGGGACATTCATCTAATGCAAGTCACTGGCCCTGGGAAAACTGTACAAATAAGGTTTACAGTAGAAATCTATCTGAACACTGCATTTTTTTCATAAACTCAGTGTAGCTTTCAGGGCCTTTACTTCATCGCAATACATGTTTTCCTAGCCTACCTCTGTGTGCTTCTCCCATGCCTCAGGTTTTTCTTTCTTTGTTTTCTAGCATCCCTGTTATGGATTATTGCCTTTGATTAATGATGCTTACTCCTCTTGTCTCATATGACATATTTGAGAGGGATGTCTCTGCTATGTACACTGACTTAACAGCAACTCATATAGAAACTTTGAGAATTGCTTTAAAATGGTTGCTCAGGTAGCACAGTCAATGTGTGGCAGCCCAGGGGAGCTGTACTGGATGAGGTACTGCTCTGTCAGCTGGCCACACCAGCAGGGTGGCACTGTTTGCAAAAATTTGTTAAGATGGCCAAAGAATTAATTTGCTTCTTTTTTCAGTAGTCTGTAGTTGTAGATGAGCTTCACTGAAAGAAATAATCCACAGAATTTTCTTCATTACACCCAGTTTTCTTTTGAATTTATTTTCAAGGCAGCTCTACCTGTATATTAGATGTTGATTCCTCAGGTCACGCATATGTAAAATGAAGTTAGGCAAGTCAATTTACATGTTAAAGAAACTTTTCTCACTGGATCAAGATTCTCAAGTGTTTTCTGAAGTGTCAGCCAGCAGTCCATCTCATTTCTGTCAGGTAAACCGTAGAATTTGTCCAGAATTTCTCTGAAATCCCTGTCTCCACGGGATATCCATCTCTGCACTGCACCCCATTTTATCACACTCCTAGGAATTCATTCTTCCTTGGACAAGGCTTATGGATCCATATTGTAAGAGAAATGCAACCCTGAAAGGGCTGTGAGCCAATGCCTAAATCCTGCTGGTGCTCATGTGTATGTATGCACGTGTGTTCTCATTCACAAGGAAGTTCCTACACCTCTAAACCTAGGAATGTTTTTAAGAGTTAATGCCAGATCATTAAAATTCACTGCAATGATCATAACTTAGATCTTTTCATCAGGTGTTGAATGTTTGTGGGCTGTGGCTCTCACCATGTAGGAGATAAAGACATGTGGGCATGTTCTTTCTCTACACCTATCCCATTTTCTTTTCTTCTGTAGCCTTTGCTTCTTTGCCTTGTTTGTGTTTCAGTCTCTATATACCTCAGCCTTGTTTCTATCATCACTTTTAAATCTTGCCTATAATACTATTCAGTTTCCTTGTCCCGCTTTGAAGTTTATTTTTAATGAGGGATAATTAACATTAGCATTAATGTGATACCGTATTTTTTGCTGTTATTCTGTCACAGGTACCTTGTATCTTTTTTCATGGTTTTTAAACATTCATTTAGATGCTTGATCCTGCAAACTGTAAAATTTACTTATTTAAGTATTCACATTGATTTAAAAAAGAACTGTTCATTTTAGTAAGTTTTAGTGCTTGCACATCTACTTCCAGCAGTTCAGGTATTGTTGTCCTCTGCTTTTTAGGACCTGAAAGTAGTATATATGTAAGAAACAAAGCAGTTGGTTAGGGATGAGCGTTGGTGAGAAACTGTGCTGGAGCTGTGCCTACCTTGCTTCAGCTACCCCTGTCAGCTCTGGAATAAATCTTTGTACTTTATCTAAGCCTGCACCCACAAACCAGATTTTACAATAGAAGACTTGATAGGAATCATTAAAGAGAGAAGGAATATTTCAGGAACCCTAAACTTCATCAGTCCATGTGGGGAGACTTGACCAGTCTTTGTTCTGCTTTTCCTGTAGAACACTAAATTTATGCATATGCAATATTGGATCTTGCGTTGTGTCCCTCTAAGTGAAATCTGTATTTAGTTCAAAATGCTAGTGCATCTTTAATTGGAGAGCAATAACCTTTGTTGGGATCTATGAATTAATTTCTCTCATAAGACAATACTTTATTTAGCTACTGTACTTGGTTAAAGCCCTGGGCTGGGTCCACTGCTAATGCTAGTAGTTGGGACAGGTGGAGTAAATTTTAATGGTTATCAGTAGGAAAGACTGATCAAAGTTTCAGGTCATTTGCAGCCTTGTGCTTCCTGCTTGTGAATCAAGAATTTCTTACTCTCTGCTGCCTTTTTTTTTTTGTTTGTCTTGTTTTTCTTTATGGTCAAAGAAGAACTGTAGCCTCCCAAGAGGTAAAGAAAAAATGAGGAAACTCTTTAGTGAGTAGCATGGGCAGACGACTCTTTAGATAATGAGGTTCATTAAATATGGTGCAAATAGTGGTGCAAATGCCTTCGTCAGTCAAGTGGCCCTTTAGAAGACTTTGGAGCCAGAACATTTCCTTTCATCATCTGGGCTTTGTCGAGGTGCACTGTTGATTAGGAACATGAATGCCAGACTGACAGTGTGCTGAGTTGGGAAAGCTTGTCTGAACAGACTCGCAGGAGGAAAATCGCTGAGCCTACACTTAACAGGTGAAATAAAGTAGGAACTGAGAGAGAAAACCACTTTTAATAGAAGGCTGCTTACCGGGAAGAACAGTGGCAAAAATCCTCATTATTGTTACTTGTTTTGTGATAGATGTCATCTTTCCTCGTTGCATAGTAAGTGTCTTCCAAGGAAAGAGAGGGCACAGTAAACTGCAAGTTGACTTTTTGCACCTGCACTGACACTCTGCACCAGTCACTCCTGCAGACACGTAGGATGCTCTGAGAAAGCCTTTTTGCAAGGTGCTTTTCTCTACTATGCATGGAGCAGAGAAGAGAGCATGTGGAGTCCTCTGGATACTGCTGCACTGTCTGGCTGCTCCCAAAACTTGAATGCGAGGATGAGTCCTCAGCAGTAAAAGGCAGTAGGACTTGAGAGTCTTTTATGATCAAGTCTGGTAGTTTAAAAACAAAAGCCCTGTTGAGTGGCTTTGTGATTTTTACCATGTGTCAAAAAGAATGATCTACTAGCAGTTATTATATCTTAAAAAAAAAAAAAGACCAGATGACACAATTTTCCTACCACAGAGCCATCAAAATGTGCACCTCAGTACTGTGTCAAGGTGCTCGGTGTCAGTGCAATTGCCTCTGGCTGTATTACAGTATATTTCAAGATTGTAAAGGTTATTTACCAATGGCTGGCAGGTCCAGTCCAACACTCACCTATGCTGTCACATTCATAGATCAGTATGTCGTTTGGAAGTATTGGCCATTTGGAAGTACTGGCTTGTGCCTAAAAGCTTTTCTTTTCCCTGTAATGCAGTTAGAACCAAAATGGGTCCTTGCAGTTAAATTAGAAATATGAGCTATTGCAGATCAGACCACGGTCAAGTGTTGCTTCTACCAAGATCCTTTTATGAAATTTTTAATACAAATGCCCTAATCTCTGCTTGCTGCTTCTGATTTTTTGGGTGTTTTTGTTTTATTGTTGTATTGGCCCCTAGGTACACTTCTGGCCTTGTTGTTAGAAATTACAGATTTTTAACAAAACCTCAAGTGCAGACAGGAGTTTGAACCATTAGGTCACGTGCTTGGCAAGAAAATGGCTGTAGAGCACTTGGAGATGATTCTGTAGTCTTTATAGGATACGGAGAACATGATGGCTGAAAAATCCTTCTTGTTAAATCACCTTTCATCATCTCTGACAAGCAGGGCAGCTGAGGTGCTTTGCAGTGCCTTCCTCCATCTTCTCAGCACATGTTCCTGGCTACACCAAGCCAGGCAGAAGCCCAGCAGATGGTGAAAAGGCCTGACTGCTCCCGGTCTGGCTGTGGCAGGTTTGCTGCAGTGTGGTGTGGCTGTGGTACTGATAGTTGAGGCAGTACCAGTAGGGTAAGCTGCTCTTAAAAGGATGAGGATTTATACAGCAGCTTGGTTTTGGAGCCACATAATAGTGTTGGCTTTGTGCATGTTTAATGGAACAGCTTCTTCGAAGGGCTCCAATATCTTATTTTCATGACTTTTTTAGAAATAAAATTTTCCTTTTAAGAAGGTATCTTAGTTGCTCTTCTGTGTACACCTATTTTCAGAAATTGTTTTTATTCTCCCATGCTTCCTCTGCCCTTTTCTATTGTGTGGTTTCTTTGGTTTTGGTGGGGTTTTTTTGTTTGTTTGTTTGTTTGTACTGCCCTTCTTTTTCTTCACAATTTGATTGATCTTCCTCTATTCAGTTCTGCATTGGCTGGCTGAATATGGAACCCTGCCTGGCTTTAGCTGAGACAAAATCGACTGCACACAATTTCCCTCTGACAGCTTGTACAAGAAGAAACATTTCCGAAGAGCTGAAAGTCTAGAAATTCAATCAGCGGAAAACCTACTGTGTGGAACAGCTTTGCTAGTGCTACAGCTCCCTGCTGGGTAGAAAAGCAATCCAGTTACAATAAATCCTTAAGAGTGGAGTCATTTGGGTAAAAGGAAAAACAAAAGCTGGTTTATACAAACTGATTGAAGTCAGACGTTTTGACTTCCCATTGAAAAAAGAGTCAAAGCCCAGGCTTGCTTGGTAATTTAAAGGGGAGATTGGCTCCTTTCATCTTTCTCTAGGGCAGGGTTCTTAATATTTTGCTTGTGAAAGAAATATAAAGAGTTTTCAACTTAGGCTAAAATATCTACTTTGATATCAGCCTTGATGCTATAGCTGACTATAAAGTGAGTTGGTCCTGAATGCTCCAGTGAGAGGTGAAGGCACAATTCTGTTTCCAGCCACTCTGATTTTGTTTCGCTGCAGTTACAGAAATGTGAAACCGGGGTAAAACTGGGATCAACATCAAGGCTTGCATGTCTTGCCAGGACAGCTTGGGCAACAGTTTGTGCTATGTTGCTGGTGTGTCATGAGCTTATGAAGCTGTTGATGCAATCTGGGCTGCCTGACAGACTCTTCTGACTGAGGTTAGAGTTGGGCCTAGTGAGAAAGATCTGTTTTGATTAATTTTTTTCATTTTTTAAAAATACAAGCAATTAAGAATTAGCAGCACTGAAAACATTTGACATTAAAATAACATCATTAACTGAGATGTCAATTATGACTGTGATGAAATATTTCTCCTAGTTTATACTTAAAAATCTAAATGAAGGTGTCTTTGGTTAATAGGCTTCTTGTCATTTTCCTTTATTTTAGTAATGTTTTGCACCACTCCTCTTTGTGTGCCTTTCATACTGAAGCATGTTAAATGGACCAACAGGCATGAATAAAAAAATTAACAAAAAAATCTGTAAAGTCAAGTGAGCAAAGTAAAATGCTAAGATTTCCTTCCTCCTTTAATACCTTCACATGTTTGCATAAGACTAGATAACTTTTTTCTGGGTAAATGTGAATTTTAAGATGCTGCTGTTCCTTTAATTAGCTGCAGGGGGTCAGTGAAGCCTGCTGCTCTGTGTATAGTCTGCATTGGGTTGTCATCCCTCTTCCCTCCCCACCCAAATGTGTCTGGTCCTAATGGAAAATACCAAAGATTGCATAAACACTAAAGGATTCCACCACTGGCCTTTTTCTTTAAATTAAATGTTATAAATCATACCAAACAAGTACAAAACCTTGCCATAAAGATGGAGTTAGGTTGATTTTAAAAAAAAAAAAAGAAAGTAAAGCAAGATGGTAACATGGTAAAACCTTGCAGATGCAGTTTGTGTCACTTTCTAGTCATCATAAGGTACACCAAGTTTTGTCCAAGTGTTTTGGGCTAGTCATGGAGTCATGTTTTCTGTGCCACCTGTTTAAAGCATGGCTGTGCCTCTCAAGGGGAGCACACTAAGGGCTTGCTAGCACTAGTGATGTCTCAGTACATGGAAATAGTGCTCTTACAGCTTTTTGACAATATCCAATATCCTTGGTTTGTCTGGCTTGCAACAGTGCTGATTTTGGCTCCTGGAGATGAATCCCTGGCATTCAGAGTTGATCTTTGAGTACTCGTGCACTTGTGAAACCTGGACCAAAAGATCCAGTTCGGTTGCTTTTCTAGTAGATGTGAGGCAGAAGGAGCATGTCATGAGCCTCATTTGTTTTCTGCTATTTGACAGTTGGGAAAATTGGGGGCAAAACACAGAGTTTACTCCAAAAGCAGTTCCTGGCCTGACTGCTGCATCCTGGTAGCTCAGAACCTGCTGTTCCATGGAGACAGGAGTACTGCTGCAGTGCACTGTGCACCATGGTGTAAGTGGTTCTAGTATGGCTTTCCAGCCTTTCACACACTGAATAATCCTCTTAGTCTGGATCTGTGGGGGTGTTTTGATGAAACTTAGAACCCAGATTTCAGAGGTGCACTATTTGGACAGTTTAGTAAGCTTTTGAATTTGTGGAGTAGAGTTTCAACTTTCCTGATTCCATGTGCTTAGCCCTAGGGGCTTAGAAAAGTGTCTACTTCTGTGTTGTCCCCTGTGTTCTCCTAACTTTTTCTATCTTGGTCCTACTCTGCTACTGTGGAAATTTCCCAGTCCACAGACTAGATTTGAATTACCTGAGCTGTCTCAAGTTTTCTACCACTCTGAAATGTGGTGGAGCCACCTCCGTAACAATGGTGTTTTACTTACAAAGCCACAAGGCTTGAGGATGCCTTCCTTGTTAATCCCTAGAGAAAACAATTTGTCCCCAAGCAGTGAGGCAGAAGAGATAATAAGGAATCATTTTACAAGGAATGACATTTTATCCTGAACAAACATGGTAGAAGATTTTAGTTCTGGTTTCCCTAAGCTGTTTGCCAGTGTGTTTGGGGGATAATTTTTCTGGAAAGAAGGTGTGCATGGGAGCAGCAGCAGTGAAAGGGAGACTATTGAGCTTCTACAAGGAAAACTTTTATGCAGATGAAAATGTATGAAAAATGTGGTGCTTGGGAATGAGCAGCAGTGAAAAATTAATGATTATGTGTATTGTACTATGGTTTACATTTGAACTGTTCAGAAAAATAGACCAGGCATTGTTGCTGCTGCAGAAGTAGGACTGAGGTTTTTTCCACTATCTTCCATCTAAATTCTTGGGAAAAAAAAAAGAAAAAAAGAAGATGCAGGAGAACACACCTGTTTGTCAAAAAACTTTTAAACTCTTTGCATTTTTATTGGATGAATGGTGCCTACAACTGAGTCGTGGGATAGATTTCCCCCTTGCTTCACACCCTCTCAGAATTTTTTTTCTCATTGTTCCGTGTGTGAAATCTGCAGTTTGCTGGTAGGAACTTTATGCAGACTTTTATACAATAATTGCAGCAGTGGATTTTTAGGAGTTTGTGTATGAGGGGGAGAAGGAATTTAATATCCTTGTTTTATTTTCATCTGTTTTGATTTGATATCCGTCCCGGTGGAGGGCAGGGCACCACCAGGAGAGGTACTGCCAGGTGTGGGTGGCTTCCTACTGCTTTCTAATTCTGTGGTCACAGAATACCCCATTCTGCAGTCCCTGCACAGATAAGTCTCCCACTGATTTCAATGGGAAATTTGCCGGCATCAGGGATAAAAGAGTGGGCCCCGAGTTGTGTACAATGATGCAATCTGATCCTCCTGCTGTGGAAATTGATGTAATCGCATTCTCGCCCTCCCCCCTTTTCTCAACCCTTCTCCCTCCAAACCCCTGGTGAATCCTGGGGGGCTTCTCACCAAAAGGAAAGGAGGATGCAGCTGTGTGCTGAAGCAGCAGGGGAGGGGAGGAGACCTGCTAGAAAAATTTATGAAGGGTTGCATCCTAGACGTAACCCTAGAAAACAGCTAAGAACACAGACCTGCCAGCCCTGGGAAATGCAGTCACCTGCTTTTGCCAAATGAGCTGATGGTTCCTCTTTGTAGTTGTGACACCACGACTGTCCTCCCGCATAGGCTGTAGGGCTGAATTAAAGTGTTCCTGAAGTGAGCAGTCTCCTGGCTGCCTCTGTGCAGAGGGACAGGGTGAGCTTGTTTTAGGGCTCTCTATTGTTATTGTTGGCAGTCCCTGCTTTTCAGCGGTGCTTTTGTGCCCTGGCACAGCGCAGGTTGCTTGGGAGTATGGAACCTGGAGAATGCTGAGCTTTGTTGCTGGGTGAGCCAGGAGACCTCTCTGATGCTTCCCTCTGCTTTGCCTCTTATGTGGGCTTTGGTTTTATTTTTTTCCTTTGGGAATTCTAGGCTCAGCTGAATTTGTTCTGTGTTTTGCGGAAGAAAGAGCTTGTTAAAGAATTCCCTGATGACTTTGAAGTGAACTATTTATTTTCTCTCAAGGGTTATTCAGTGTAGCCATTTGCCCCCTCTCCTCTGTTTTTTTCACCCCAGTGTTTCCTGAGCTACAAGCATTCTTGGAATATATTAGTTGTAATGAGTTATGTGGGCATCAAAAGTTTTCTTTGAAACTATATGGCATCAACATCTGTTAGCTCTTAGAGAACAGAGACACAGACAAAGGGGCTGATGGGGGGAGGGAGGGAAAAGATATTAAATTCTGGAGTATGAAGTCTCCGTCTCAAAGACTCAGGGGGAGGGGAAAGGGAAATCTGCTAAACTCCGAGGCTTTGATGTGGTCCTCTGGCCCTCTGATTCCTTTTATGGGAATGTGCGTGGCAGCCGGTCCCGCATGCCCTGCCCGCCCTGCCTGCAGCACCAATCCTGCCACAGTGCTTGTTACTACAGGAACATGTTCAATGAAAATACCCTCTGCTCAGTTTTCAGCTAGTGAGGTTGGGAGTAGAAATTTCTAATGGCAGTGTTAACTCTTAAGTTAAAAAATAAAATAAAATAAATGTTTAGAAGTTGACTTTTTATTTGCTTGTAATCCTCCTGACCCGTGGGTCAACATCAACTGTTCATCTAAACCAGGTTTTTAAATGGTGTGTGTCTGTGGTTTTTTATTGCCTGTAATTAAGAAACATGTGTCTATTTCTATGTATGCAGTACTGAAGAGCATCCAGGTACAATCACTGGTGCTGTACTACTTACAGGAATGTATCGGGACTGGTTCTCCATTTTCTTTTATCTTTTCCTGTGGAGCCTCATAGTATTTGTCCTGCATGCCAGGGAGCAGGGGAGGGTAAAAGGAACCTTTGTCTTTCTTTTCCTCTTGTTGCTTCTGGTTTTAGCCATAATGCCATTGTGCTTCTCTATGACTTCCTGGCCCATTAAAACCCTGACCAGTTATAAAATGATTAGTTGACATACCTGGGCTTTGGGGACAAAGAAGTGGTTTAAAAAGGAATGTGAACCATCTGTTTTGCCAGCACCTCCTGTTGACAGATTTATGGATCAACATTAGCATATGTGTCCAGGGTCACACACCTGTGCTTCCTAACAAGGTAATATTATTTAGCAGGGCATGCTTTTGTCCTTAGGATTCAGAGCTTTTTGCTAAGGTGGGCATCAAGAATTCCATTTTACAGTTGAAAAACGAAGGTACAGAGAGATTTAAGTGACTTGCCCTACACCACACAGTGAGTCTGTGGTGGAGCACTTATTGAATCCAGGTTTCCTCCAGCTGCATAAATAGACGTCATCCATTAGCAGGAAAAGACTTACAGCTATAAACATAATAGAGGAGCATTGATTATCATTCTAGGGGAGCTTTAAGGCCTTGTGCTGTATGAAACCTGTGCCATGTAGGAATATACAGGCTATTATTCTCACCACAAGAAAGGTTCAGAATGCAGTGTGTTAAAGCTGTAATGGTCTCTGAAGTTGCTGGAAAGAATGCCCTTGATTTCAGTGTTCATATCTTAAATGAGCAAGTTTTTCTGTAGTTATTTTCTGCAGGGTTGTTTCTCTGCATATATACCTCAGTGCACTTAAGTCTGTTTGTTAAAGAGCTTCTTGGTAACCAAATCTATCATAAAAGGAAGTTGAGCAGAAAATCAGTTTTATTATGTCTCTGTGTCCATCTGCCTGCTGTGAAGAAACCCAGGATAAGCAATCTGAAGAGTTAATGAGCTTCTCTGAGCTTGAAGTTAGATGAATATTTGTCCTCTTTCATTCACCTCCTTAGACTTCATCAGTATAATCTATAGGGAAGATGAGATCTTGGGGATATGGGACAGTTGATTTTGCAATTAGGAAAGAGGTTAGAGGAGAGCTCGTACAAAGCAGAGTAAATAGCTGAATCTGTAGAGTGAGTTCATTTATCCTTCTGAAGTAGCTTCAAAGTGAATTTAAATATAGCAAAAAGCAGTAATTTCTTGTTTTAGTCCTATTTAAACTCAAAGACTGATGATCTTTTTTTAGTTGGAGATGGTTGTACCCTTCCATTGGAAAGTAAGAGCTGAAGCCATAGTTCTATTCAAGTGGTTGCTTTCAATTATATTATTTATTATCAGGTGGAAGTCCTTGAAAAACTGTCTCACCCAATCATCTTAAAAAGTCGAAGTCATGATAGTTCCAGAATTCCAATAATAGTGTTAATGGAGGATGCCACTTAGCAACAGCTAGCAAGAGTTTCTAGAAGTCCATGGAATCCAGGGTGAAAACATCATAGAAACTCAAACTCAAAAAGGAAAACCTCATGGGTTTAGAAGAAAAGGTAAAATATGCCTTAGGAGAAACAATGCTAGGCTTAAGCCAAGCCATAAATGTGTATTGATGTGTTTCTTTCTACATGGTAGATCCTTTAATTCTTATTTGTTTTCACCTGGTTTCAGTTTTTGTTATAGTGAAGCATGGAATCTATATTTTATCTGTGTAAGGTCCTGGGTAGGGAGCCTACTTACGAACAGGGAAGAAAAGGAATCATAGAATGATTGCAAGGGACCTTAGAGATCATCTGCTCCAACCCCCCTGCTGTGGCAGGGATACCTCTCATCTAGACAAGGTTGCTCAAAGCCTCATCCAGCCTGGCCTTGAGCATCTTCAAGGAGGGGGCATCCACAGCTTCTCTGGGAAATTTCTTCCAGTCTCACCACCCTCACACTAAAGAACTTCCTAAGATCCAGTCTAAACCTACTCTCCTTCAGTTTAAAACCATTTCCCCTTGTCCTATTGCTGGACACTCCTATAAAAAGTCCCCCTCCAGCCTTCCTGTAGGTTCCCTTTAGATATTGGGAGGCAGCTATAAGGACCTCCCGGAGTCTTCTTCATGCTGAACAAGGACTTAAAGAGGACACTAATACAGAAATGTATGGTTTATTTGAACAGGCTTATAAGGGAGATCTTGAAACATTTTTGAAAGAGAATGTTAATATGAAGTCTTTGCTTGCAAATGCGGAGAGAGCCAAATGCATGCCCACAACACATTCTTATCTTTTGCCTGTAAGTAGTGATCATACAACATTGTGTGCACAAATGTCCATTTTTGTTTATATTTGACTACATGGATTTGTATGCATGGAAGCTGCTAGCACAGCAAAAGGTCATCTCCAAGTCTGAGTGCAAGCCATTTAATGTTTTGTTTATTTGTTTTATTTTGAGTTTTGAGCCTGACTGTGAAGCTATCTATGTAAGGAATGATGATCACCTCAGATACCTAAGTATCTGCTTTCACCTTTATTGTCATATGGTTCTTGTCCATGGGAAATTTCAAATACCTTGAGGGGAACTAAGTTCCTCCCAGATTTTTATTATTTTTATTTAAAAAAACCTCCTACTTTTTAAAGTGTGAACAGGATTAAAATTAAATTAAAACAGTAGTAATGACTGCTTTTGGGTTTGGAAGAGTTTTCTTGAGGCATCTTCAAGAGCCTCAGTTTTCATCTGCTAAGGACTCACTGTATGAAAAACTTTTTCTCCCACAAGCTGGTTTGAAGCACTCAGAATAGCTCCTTAGTGGTTTGCAGAGCCCTCAGTCCTTTGGGTGAAAGGCCAAAGGATACCCTTACTCTCTTGAAACTCTATTTGTGTTTTATGTTTACATCAAGTGTGGAAGTTTGTGCACAGATGACAGAGCATTCTTGTTGGCAGCTGCTGTAAAACAATTGTAGAACCTGCTCCACAGTTACCATATCTTATGCCTTGCAGTCCTGTTGTGAAACTCATTTCTTCAACTTTGCTCTTGCCAAAATTGATGGAACTTAATTCCATCAATAAGAGAATAAAGAGAGAGGAAATAAAAATGTTTCAGTGAGATGGCTAAAACCAGAGTGGAACATTTTCTTAGTTAACAATTTGGGTTTTTTTAATATATTTTACTTGGGGAAGGTGGTGGTTACAATACCTTGATAAAAACTTCACTGAAACAGGAAATGTGCATATTTTCTGCCAAAAAATGTGGAAAACTGAATATTTTAAGGCTAAATCAAAGGATTCTAATGAGATGGTTGAAGGAGGAGAGGTAAAGCAACTTGTTTCTACATGAGTAGAGCAACACCTTTTAGAAAAAGGGTAATTAACACATTATTGACTGTGATGTAATACAGGGAGTAAGGGGGTTTGAACTTTACAGGTGTGCTTATTATCGTGCTAACTGACCTAAATCAAAGCTTATCCTTTGATATATCTAATGCAGTCATGGATGTAGCTGTCTCTTCTTACATAAAAACCAAAACTTTATTAACACCAGCTTAGTCTATGTGTGGCTTACTAAAACAGACACTCTGCCTTCTGTAGCTTTGTCTCTTGTGTGCTAGGTGCTGGGTGTCATTGAGAGAAGCATGAAAAGGCAGAGCCAGGACATGTAGAGTCATACTGGTGACCAAGATTAAAGAAATCATTTGGCACAGTGCAGTCCTGGAAGGTGAGGAATGGGACCTTAACCTCGATGTAGAAGCAGAAAGGGACAGTAAAAGCATAAGAGGAATAAGGTGATGTAGGCAGAAGGATGTGTGAGGATTTGGATGACAGCATTTTCAGATAGATGATGAAAAGGAAGTCAGTATGTGGAAGCCCCAGAGTGAGTGTCTGGCCTTTAGTCTCCAGAGATTTGTATCAGTAAGAACAGTGCACAGAGTAGTTTGGGTTGAGGTTGGAGTTAAATAAAATTCCCAGCAAGTTTGAATTCATCAGATTCTGATTACATGGCCAAGGAGGGAAGTGAGTGACGATTGCCTGACTTGTAACCAGCTGAATAGAAGCCCTGGGGTGTGGGAGCTTTTAAAGATTGTTTTTCTTCCTCATGTACATATGTACTCAGCAGCATTTCTGAGGGAGTTGCACTAATTAACTCTACCCCCACCCTCTTAAATCTGAGCTGACTAAAGCATCACCTATCAGAATGGGATATATGGGACACGGGGCCTTCCTGCCCAGACCAGGCAGGCAGCTGATCAGAGCTTTGAAGCAGATGGTTGAGCCTGAATCAGTCATTCCGTATGACTTGTGTTGGTAGATAACAGAGGCCACCTTACTTTTCTGGGAACCTCCCAGTGGGATAGAAGCACTTAGTTAAGATGGGTTCCTGTTTAGCAGCCTGTAGAAAATGGCATGCTGGAATAATTCTTCTATGTAAATGTTTCTTTTCTTTATTCTTTCAAGTGCTCGCTGACCTCACTTGTATAGTATTTCACAGGGTACATCTGGTTTTGGTTGTTTCATGACTCAGTGTTCCAGTTTGAAAATGCAGTGTTGTGATTTAAAACAAGGTGTCAGGACAGTGATATACAGCTACCTGTGACCTAAACGTTGTTGCTTTTCCCGGGCTGGGCTCCTGCAGCTTGCGGGGCACGGGGAGGCCCCTGCAGCCAGGCCAAAGGGCAGAGCCATCCCCTCCAGCCTCTGCCTCCTTTGTGCTCCTGCACGGTTCTCCCCAGTGTCAGCTCTTCCAACCTGCCTGTACCAATTGCTTTCCCCTAGAGCTGCAAGTTATGTCTTACACGTTCACCTCTTTCTTTTGCTCTTGTCCATTTTCTCAGTTTGAGTAGCAGGAGTGGGTGTGTTATTTTATTCACAGGAAGGCAATTTCTTCAGGTTATTGGGATAATATATTCCATTATGCAGTATGAGCTGCAGTCAGAATTGTTTTCTTTGATGCTTGCTCAGCCAGAATCCTTTTCTCCAAAAGGCACAGGTGTATTTTGGTATTTATCCAGGTTGTGACATTTCTCAGTGGTGCTAAAAATAAATATTCAGGTAACTCTTGCAGTTCTTCTGATGGAAGAATTAATGATAATATAATGAATGATTTAGTTTCTTTTCTTTCCCCTTAGTTTGTTTCCACTAAAATCCTTGAGTTGCCTACACCTTTTGCAGATACACATCTGTTTATTGTAGATAAAACATGTCATAATCTCACACATACAGAGGAACACTGCTTTAAATGAGTCACTGAAATGTTCAATGAATACAGCAGTTTCAGGATGGATTGTCAACTTTTAGTGACATTTAACAGTTATATTATGGCTCAACGTAATAAAAACAGTTTTATAGAATTTGGTAATTTGTAGTAGTTTGATTAAAGGCAGAAATTGCATTAAGATACTACTTTAACTTAAATAACTGGGAGGTAGAGAAGGAGTGAAACTAAACTAGAATATAAAACATATTTACTTAAGATCCATGTAATGGTTGAAAATGAGACAATAGGGAAAATAGCTTAATAAATATTAATGCTTTACTCTTTTGTCTTCCACTCTTTTCTATTGAGTTTCTTGATGATGCATTTTCCATCAGCAAATGTATGCTCATTTTTAAGTGCCACCTTTTGAAAAAACATAAAAATATTGACTTGTGTGTTTTGTAGAGGATGAGATTAATGATATCATTTTAACAGGTGATATTTGATACCCAGATTACTGCTTGCTTTGCTAACATTTTGAGAGATGAAGGCTACTGGTAAATAGTATTCTCTTCAGAGGTACATCACAAGTGGGCTAATACCTACTCATTGCATATTTGCTGAGCAGGTTTAGAGAAAATGGGTTTTTTCCAAGAGAGCAGGAGGGAGCAGGAATTCTGAGCTTAGTAACAGTAAATATTTCACATTTTGGGAAGAGCACAGGTGCCATATATGCCTATGTAGTCACTTCTATCTGTCTCATTATCTGCAAGAGCAGTCAGAGGTGTGATCTCAGAGCTTCATGGGAAATGATGACATGGGGAATTTTATTTAAAAAAGGAGGAGGCCCTGGAAGGACTTTTAGAAGGCCCTGGAAAGACCATATTATTGCAGAAATATGCTAAGTTATGGTAACATTCAATGGCTTCTTTTTGTTCATTGTACATTTCTTCCATAATTTTCAAGGCAATGATCATAAATTAGTTAAAAATATATCTTTTTTTTTTTTTTTTTACTGGGAAAAAAAAAGCTCAAGAAAATGAAATAGTTTGTGTGACTTGCTTTTTGGGAAGCTAAATTCAGAATGGCAGCTTTTATAGCAGCCATTATAGCAGCCATTTAATGGCAGCAACATTTTGCCATGCAAAGTTCTAGAATTCTGGGCCAGGTTGCCAGCATTTCTCAAAGCCATTTAGCCTGTAAGCCCTAAGTTTATTTCAGGGTCATGAACAGAACAGTATTTTCAGGTTCTCTGGGCTACCTATCCAGTAGTGTTTGTGAAATCTGATTTTTAGAATGCTGTTGCAGAAATTGATACTGAAGAATGCCTAAGATATACTTTTGTGGCTTAGTTACTTTGTGATAACTAATCTCAAAGAATAACATTTGGACATGTGGAAGGCAGAAAAGAACTTGTGGCATTTTTTCAAGAAAAAAACTGCTCTTTTTTTTTTTTCAAGAAAATAAAATGGTTTTACTGTGATAAATTTGCTGAACAATAAAGCTAACAAATACAAGCAGAAATTAATTTTCCTGGCTTATTCCCTTATTCTTTTGTTGTACACAAAGCTCCATACTGTCAACTTCACAGGTTGATGCTGAGAATGCTGGCTCTGTGTTCCTGGTATGGTTTTGCTGGTGAAGTTAAACTGCCAGGAGTGCAGCACACCAACTTTTTAGGACCATACCCTTCTTTATTACTGTAGCTATTTATCAGTGACAGAGAGTGTTTGTGGAGAATCTAGGGAGCCAGACTATAATGCAAGATGGGTGATGTTGTAGTAATGCTAAAGCCTTCAGAATGGGAGAAGGCAAAGCATGAGCATAACTGTTATTGCTTATGGTTTAGCTGGGGTGAGGGATGGAGCTGGAAGGATCTACTAATCAGAATGCTCTTCAGGGACTTTGTAAGTGGTATCAGCTCTGAATCTCACTGATGCCATTTATTAATACCTCAGCAGCATTAGAGAAATGTTTCTTGGGTCTGATATAAGATCATCTGTATATCTATGGCATCTGCTTCTGTGTTGCTTTAAATATACTGAGGCTGACAAAATTTCATTAATTTTGGGACTGAAGGATCAGGCAGCTCTTCAGTGTCTGGTATCTGCTTTTCTTGGGTGACCTCTGTCATATGGAAGTTTTCATTTTGTTAGTGGAACCAAGTGATAATATTTCTCTGTGAGCAGTGAAGGGTTTATTTCTCTTTTATCATTTCCTTTTGGAATTTTTTTAATATCTTGTTTGATTGACAGAACATTGAAATGCTAAATATTAATATACTTGTAAATGGATTTGAATATGAACACTCCTTTTCTTCTTTTCTCTGTACAATCTATTCACCTCCATTACATCTTTGTCCTCAAGTATGTCCAGAGCATTGTAAAATAGCACCAAATACCATTGCAAATAAAGAGATTGACTTCTTTCCCTGAAAACAACTTCTGTGCTCTTGTTAGTGTTTTAAATTAATCCTGATGATAATGAATATGTATTCTGAGCAACTCAACACTTTGCATATAGTATATTTGTCATTAATGCTTTTTATTTTTTCTTTTTAAACAGGATTTATCTGGGGAAGGCTACAGAGACAGTATTGGAGAAGAACACTTTCATCTAGAAGGTATTTAAAGAACAAAATTTCTTGGTTAATATTAAAGGGTATTGGAGTAAGTCAGTGATAGTGTGAGAATGCAGTTCCTGGTGTATTGATGGGTCATTTCCCTGGCAAAGCTGTTAAGGTGGGGTCAGGGTACTATTTCTGGACCTCCTACCACTGTCCTCCTAGTAGCAGAAAAAGTCACCCAGTTGTATCATAGAGACCAAGATTCAAAGTGTTACACTTATTTTCCAGGCATTTATCTTGGCATTGGTAGCACTAGTGAATAGTGCTGTGTCCAGCAGAGGTGGTAAATGCAAGCACTGAAAATATTAGCACTGAGTTTTGTGATAAGTTGCACATTTTTCTGTATTGCACAAACCAGATGTAGAAACTCATACATTATTTTCTTATGCAGACCAGAGACTTACTCAATACATTTCTGCTGTATATGAGTGGAATTATTATTGCCACAGATAACTTCTTTCCAATGCTCACCTCATCTCTTCCTCTGTGATCAGGCCTCTCCTTGCAGTGGAGATGGAATCATTGTGGTGGGAAGGACCTTTGGGGACCTTGAGTATGGATATTGTATTCTGGGTGCCAGAGAACACATCTGAGGTACCTTGGAACTTCTGTTGGGCAAGTGGGAGTTGAGGAATGGAAGAGATTAACTTGAGGACACTGTTGCTTGTTCTTTTAAAAAAACAAAGAATGTGGGCTTCCTAAGCTCTATGGGAAACTCTCAAGTATAGCAAGTAGTTTCATGGGCTTGTGCTAGGTTTACATTAGAAGCTAGTGGAAACAATATACCCAGCTTATTTAGAGCAATGAACCATGTGAAGCTTAACTTGGAAACTTCTGTCCTTGTATAATCCAGTCAATTGTTTCTGATGGTTGAGACTTCTGTCTAAACAGAACTCCAAAGATTGTTTGTGTGAAGAATGTCTGTCTTCCAGTTCCAGTTCCTTACTTGTGAGCTGTGTTACCATACTGTTTCTCAGATCCCATGGATGGATGGGTATCATGTATGTTGTTTACAAAAAGTGTTCCCTTGTATGTGCCTGTAACATAGGATCTCAGTTTCAGTTGGTACTTATAGGCTACTGTTAAACACAAAAGCAAGACATTCTTACCAGGATGGAGTCAATATTTGCTAAAAGTGTTTCAGGATTTAACTTTACCACCCTTTTCCTTTCAGCTCATAGTAGGACATAACTCTAATAAAAAGTGGCTATTTAATTTTCAGTACTATAGGACAGTCTACTTAACACAGGATATTAAACGTCTGCAAGGTGAATAATTTCATTTTTCTGTGTCCCATTCTACATTTCCTTCCCTCTAATTATTTCTTACTTTGTTGTGTAGAATTGTGTTGCATAGCAAACATAATATCCAATATATATTTCCAAACTAGTCAGCAGCAGGATTGTTTTTATTAGAGTGTAAAACCTTTTAGGCTACTGTAATTTCAGTCATCAGGTTTACATGATTACTTCTGATGCGTCTCATTTCTTATGAAGCAGCTGAGTAGTGAAGACAAGATTTAGATAGCAGCAGGTGGCCCTTTCTTTGCGTGCTGCCACAGGGGAAGAGCTGTTCTTTGGCATCTTTCCAGTTGGGAGGCAGGTATCTGTTCCCACCCACTGCTTGGGAACATGCGTGCAGATTGCCAGGGCTTGGTCTTCATTCCTTCTGCTTCCACATCTCCAGGCTATGCTTTCCATGCTGGAAACTCTGACAGCCACTTCCCTCCTGAATGGGATATTTGGAGTCTTCTTACAATTACCAGATGCCACTAGCAGCATTGTGTTAAAGCAAGATGCTTTCATGCTTTTTGTATAACTTTGTACTTTTTGCTGGCATAATAATTTTGGATGATTGTGACAGTACTAACATAAAAAATTGTGATGTTAGATTAGCATCAAGTGAAGTTGAAACATGATTTGAGACCTTTGTTAGGGCACAGCTTGAGTTCTTTGTGGCTTAGGTACAAGATGACCACTGCAGTAGCTCTTTTCTGCATAGAGATGTTTTGTGTGAAACTGTAATTAATATTCTAGAAAGAATATTTATCTTTCCATCCAAAATAGTTGTTTTGTCTTTATTTTGCTACCTCACAATATTTACATGCATGGTGGTGTAACGTTGTATGATTATACATTCATGGGTCTAAAATAATATCAACATCACTGATAACTGGACTCAGAGATAGGAAGCTGTAACATACTGAAACACGCTTGATTGGGCTGAGCTCACAAAGGACATGAATGGCAACAGAAAGACTTGAACTGAGCTCTACCAAGTCCCAGGCAAGTGTCTCATCAATGAACTATATTCTATCTTCATAAATGCACAGTAGGGATTGAAAAAAAATGAAAAAGAAACATTTCTCAGATTTGCAAAAAAGCACAGCAGGTGCTGAAGTTCTTCTGGGTTAGCAGAAAGTTAGAGCCTTCATACTCAGAGACTTTATTGCAGAATAAATCTGAGTTCTTTAGAAGAGTCTCACTAAAAAGACAAAGTGGCAATAAGAGAAATAATTGAATTCCTTATTTTGCTTTACATAGCCAAGTTCATTACCTTTTTTTTTTTTTCTCCTCTTCCCCAGCCCACCCCCCAGCTGTCTGAGCAGTACAGATAAAAAGAACTCTCTTTGCTGGATTTAACTTCTGTGTTGTTATGTAAAGCTTGATCAAATCCTTTCGTCTTAACAGACTTAACTGGCCAACAGCAAAAGGCTCGGGATTCTGGGATTAAGATTGTATTTGGTAAGAGGACTGGTGCATTAGTGCTTTCTTTTGAACTATAGAAAGAACAAAGTAAACATCAAAAGCATTAAGCCATGAGAGCGGATTGTTGACTCAATGTTGCTGCATGACAAGAGGTTAGAACTCAATAGTAGTGGCTCTGTTTACTGGGTGCTGTGCAGGAAGAAACAGTTTGACCAATATTGTTTATCATATCCAGTACCTGCCTTTGTTTTTTCTACTGGCCAAGTCACTAAACTAACTTTTTAACATTTTCTCTTACATGGTCAGTGATTTCCTTAGATGAGACATCAGTGGAAACCTCAGGCTCCTCTTACATTACTCTTACTCTGATTTCCCTCTTCCTCTTTCCTTAATAACTTAACAATTAGGCATGCTGGATATAGATTCTGTAGTGGATTCATTTGCAGCTTTCATTACAAGTTTAGCAGTGCTTTACCACGGCATTTCAGAGACTTCCAGTTGCCAGACTTAAAAGTACTTGTGCAATCTGCTGTGGCATGACTTCTCTTGCTTGAACTTTCTTATCCAGCAGTTTCTGCACAGAAGGCATCTGCTTTATCACTCTACATGGCAGGATAAAAGAGTTTGCATTTCCTCTTCCTCATCCCTAGATAGATTAGTAGGTGACTGAATGACTGGAGGTGGCTCCGAAAGAAGTCACAAAAACTAGCACAGGTGTTGGGAGATATTTTTCATTTAATTTCAGTGGGGAATATAAAATGGCAGGCAGGAACTGAATGTAGCATCAAACAGCAAGTTATTCTTTCATCCTGGAGACATGATGGTGGCTCTGAAAGATCTCTGCTATTAGAGTGGTCAGTTATGACATCCACATCTTCTCCCTGCTACTGAAGGCATAAGTAGATTTTTCTAATGACTCATTCAACAGTCCTGCTCTTGTTGTCCCAAACTTTCACCTCCTTTCTCTGAACCTTTCCACAGAAAGAAGTTTCACAGCTAAAACCTGAAGACCAGTAGAGCTTTCTTATCCTGATTGCTCCATGTCTTTGTGAAGTGGGGTTCCTTCATCTTATCACATCTAGGAACTTTTTGGAGCAGTCCATTTTCTCCCTGCTTGTGATATCTGAACCAGAAAAATCTCCCTCTGATATAGACTGATTGTGGAAAAGAGGCAATTTCCTACTTGTCTCATTACAAGCTCCTTACCTCCCAGTGGGATCTAGCTATCAGTCTACTTCAGCTGTCTTTTGGAGTTTAAGGTGAAGTTCTTAAGCTCAGGAAACCTAACTTATCACCCAGTTAGTTATGTGATAATGTGATTTCTCACACATTTTTTCACTGTTCTGAAAAGTATGACTTAAGTGTTTCTACTAACCAGAAATCTTGCATATCTGTAAGATCAGTCTGGTCCTGTACCTGTCAGAGGAGCTGCCTCTTACACTGATAGCAATCTGTTCATTTGTCAACAGAGGTGATGTCTTGATTATTATTGCCTTAGCAGAAGATTGGAGAAGATCCAAGCCTTCCTGAAGCCTTATCTGAACATGATTTCTGAAGTTCCACTGAAAACAGTGACAGAGCTTGACCTGAATCAATCAATTTTTTTATATGCTTCCCAAACTGGATGCATCCAAATCTTTAGATGTAAGGTGGGACCTCATACGGTACCAGAAGGGACCAAATCACTCAAATTATTCTGGTCATCTTGTCCATAAATAATACTGAGTCCTCCAGAGGAGTTCAAAGCACATGTTGTTGCTGGAAAAACATAAAATAAAATCTGTCATATCTGTGAAAGAGCTACCTGTATTGCTTTTCACACATCTATGAGACATTATGGAATTTCTGAACCTGCAAGTAAAACATGCTGTATTTGGCTATGCAGAAAAATAAATCATTGTATTGCTGATTATATGTTTTTCAGATGTTACAAGTATGTCCATTCAGTCCTTCATCTCTTCTTCCTCCACCTAGCATTCAGGGAATCAGTGGTCAAATGGGAGCTGAGATGTGGTTAACAGAGTTTCACCATGTGGAACTGTGTTGTTATTTTTACTCTAGTAAGAACAGATAGGCAAACACAGAACCAGTAGTAAAGAATGAAATAGTGGTTTAAGGCTGCTGAGATTATGCCCAACACTGCCAACTTTCCTGGACCTTCACAGAGCTGCAGATGCTTCCCCCCCCTCTATGTGTCCTGGACAGTGAAGAGACCACAGTTGGCTCCCATGTGAGTGCTGCTGAGGTGCCCATGCTCCCCCCTTTCTGGGGCTGGGACAGCAGGGGAGGGAATGGGGTGGAGTGTGCCTCCCTCACCCTGCATCAGGGCTGCCCTCGTGCAGTGCAACAGAATTCCCTCTCCTCTGTCTCTTGTTCAGGAAAAATTCAGTGAAGACTTAGGTTCTCAGACTTGCTTCTAAAATGGGTAGCTGGGAAAAAATCTGTGGGGTTTTCAGTTTAGAGGGTGGGAGGATATTGTACTTGGGCACAAATTGTTCATAAATTTGTCAGCAAAGCAAAACTTTCTATTTGCCTGTGAGACACTTTTTACTATACTTTGATGATCTCTTAGCTGTAATAAATTAATGTACTGTGTTAGGCTGAGCTATGAATGGGTAAATAAAGGTGGTTATTTCAAACTGCATGCTTCTTTTGGTTACAATGGTTATTTCATTTCTTTTCTAAAGCTTAAATAATTTTCAGTATATTATCTACATGGCATTCTGGTGTGTTTATAGGAAAGACATAGACTGCATCCTAAACACAGTCAAGGTTGCCTTATCTCAGAATTTTGTTATTACCCACCTAGTACTGTTGATGCAGGCATGTTCTTAAACCAAATACCTATTCATCACTCATGCTGCAAACAGAGTGGTAACAGTTCTACCTTAAAAGTTCTCTTGTGGTCTGCATTCTGGGATGTTATATGGGAACTCTGTGTTTCAATGACTTGTTGCTAATCCTGTGCACTTACTGTAGATTTGCTTTGCATGAGTGTATGCTATGTGATCACCTCAGACTGGTGATCATTTGCTCACTGGCTGTATTTTTATTTTTTTTTTTTACTGTCGAGAGGTTTCTTCTGTACTCTTTCTTACCACACAATATGACATGAAACAGCTCTGAAAATTATCTTCAGCTTCAGGGTGACCCACTGGCACCAGCCTCCATAGGCTAAAAACCAGCTCATCCCTGCCTAGGCTGGAAGCCGATAAGCTCGGTGCTGGGAGTTGGAATGAGCACCTAAGAACATGAGGGAGGGAAGAAAAAAAAAAAAGCCACAAGCAGTGGAGAGTGCCAAGAGAAAACTGCTTAGTTTGGCAGTTAGAATAAAAGTCACCAAAGAACATGAGACTGGTAGGATTAGCAGAAGTTTTCCTGTGGTCAAGCACAGATCCAGGAAATTATAAGAAGCAGGTAGGCTGTTTGCCATGAGTGGGAGGAAAATCTTATGGCATAAGGCACTTTAAAAAAAAATTAAAAAAATAAAAAATTGTACAAGTCTTTCTTAACATTAGCTGTTCCAGTTGAGGGGGGTTGGCATTTGGATCAGGAGGTTTTACTTCTGGAGCTGCTCTTTGAAGTGCAGCCAGGTCAGTAGTGATGAAAGAGTGTTGCCATCCAATGGTTGTCCGTGGCCTGTGTGTAATGGGCTAGTGCTCTCCAGGTGTTTCCAAATGGACCTTTACAGTGTCTAGCAGCTCCCATCCATGCTGGCAAGCAGAGTAGAGAAAGGCAGTGAAAAGCAGGCTGTTATCTTGCCTTGGAGGGTGAGCTTTCCTCCTACACTGAGCTGCTGCTGTGCAGAGGTTACGTGCTCTGCTACCTGTGCCTTGCATGCTCCCTGCGTGTAGGATATGGCTCTCTAGCTGACAACCTGACAACTTTGGGAGGGTCTCAGTAATCTGAACTCACCAAATTAGTCTTGGTCATTGATTATTTCTCTTGGGCTGTCAATGTTGTGATTCAGAGGAAGGAACTGTAGCATGTGCAGGATATCTGAGTGAGCTGCCCATCCAGCTTAGGCTGGGTAGCAATCACCTGGGGTGGAGAGGAATGCAGGGGGGTGCAGAGCTCTGCACTTTGTGGGCATTTGACACCTGTCCAGCCCTCAGCACCACCTGAGGTTGCAGGGTTACAACTAGCCAGGTGTCCTGCTCTCCTGCCTCTGCAGTGGTGACAAATCTGGGTGGCAGGGGCTACCATCAGATTTACCTTGGCAAGTTGATGGATTTGGGTATATCTGTGAGAGACAGCTAATCTAGTGTGTGTGGCACTGAGATAAAGCTGCATGACTGTATGTTTTCAGCAGTATAAAAATAATGTACTTGAACTTTGCCCCAGGACATCCACCACCAAGAACAAAGAGTGAAAAATGGGAACAAGTCAGGAGTTTGAAAACAATCCCTCTGGAAACATGATGAATACCAGTGGTTTCATTTATTCTACTTGAAGAACAAAGGCCCTTTTCTACTTTTAATTTCCCAGCAATGATTATTACCAGTTATTTTTCTTGTAGCTTTGACCATAGTTCGTGGAGGTTTTATTAAACATGTTTTTGTAAAGTGAGTCAAAATGCCATTCTTCTCTGATTCTCTTGTGACTCTCTTTCTTTTTTTTTTTTTTTTTTTTTTTTATTTTTTTTTTACCCATGTGAAACGTGAGCATATTTCCAGGCAAAGATTTCCAGGCTAGATAATACTCTCACGCTGGTGTTCATGGAATTATTCTAGTTTTGTGCTTTTGTAATTGGAAGAAGTTTTGGCCCTTGCTATTTCAGAAGACAGTATATTTGTTTCTAATGACTTGCCTTTACATGAAACATTACATTAGTTTTTAAAAACCTTGAATACTGCATTTAATAGGCAGTATGTCCTGCTGCAACTCCCAAATATTCCTTAAGTTTCCAGTTCTCTTGAGTTTGACTTGACCTTGACTTAGTCAGGCAACTTAGTTTTAGAGTCCCTTTGCTGGGTTTTTAGTAGCTTTCTGCAATAGGTTTTTGTTTAGATCCTGTGGGCATGTTTCTGTAAGGCCCTGCTCTGCCTACAGGGATTTCATATTCTGGAATCTCTCATACGAGGATACAGTTCATGGTAGGATGCAATAATTCTTGCATTTCTGGGACTGGATTTTAAGAGCCATTATTTCTTATAGATGGCCAGATAGATGTAAAGCCTGAATCTACAGAAGCCTGAACCTTTGGGCTGGAAAGTTGAGACACAACAATCTGCTGAACCTTACAAATCCACAAGCATGTACATGCAGACTTAGAGGCAATTTTGGTGCAAAGCATATTGCTTTTCCAGTTGCTGTTCCACATTTGAAGTGTGTATCAGTCAGGGTGCTTTTGTGTGCTTCAACTCCACTTCTGCTGCAGTAGCTACAGAAACCCAAAGTTTTACCTCACCAGGCAGAACAAGTGCCCTTTGTTACCTAGACAGATTACAGCTTTTTCTAAAGTCTGCTCTTCATAAAAGCCCAGCTTGAACAGTGGAAATTCTGACTTGCCTCAGATACTGAGGAGACTTTTATAGTTTCAAGTAGCTCCAGGGTTATATTTTAAAAGTTGAATTTCATCACATGTTTCAAGTTTGGTGGAAAGAAAAAAAAAAAAAAAAAGAAAAAAAAAGCCATGATATTTTTAGCAGAAAAAAGTCCCCACACACACCTTTTTTCTTAACAGATGTTTCATCTCAATCATATCCAAACCTCAAAGCACAAGTAGCAGTCAACCTTATTCTCCTGAGGAAAAAAAAGATAAAATGGCATTTGTTTGGAAGAGGTGGTTGTGTTTTGTTTTGTTTTTTGTAACCACAACTAGTTTGTGAGTAAAAGCAAATAATAAGTGCAGCACTGTGGGGTTGTGGAAATGAACCTGAAGCAACATTTCTGCTCTTGAAAGAACTTGGACTCCAGCTGCTCTTGTTAGATGGAAAGTCCCAACCCCCAGCCTACCCCAAAAAAAAACCCCAAACCAAAAAAAACTACCAAAAAACCCCACAGTAATCAGGTTTTTCTTGCTTAATAAATCTGATCCAGCAATCCAGGTGCTTTCACCAGTAAAATGTCATACGAAGCGCCCAACTTTATACCAAAAAAAGTTTTAAGACTGTAAAGGTAACAAAAAGAGAGGAAAGGAATAGTAGTTGTAAAACAAAATATCCAGAAGTAAAAGAGCTGCTTCCTGAGGAATTTTCATAGGGCTCTGGAGGAGCAGAGAACTTTGCTGTGCCTTGCAGCCAGGCCAGTCCTGGGGCTTGGCGCCGGGCAGGGAGTGGCTGAGGGGAGCCAAGGCAACCCTGAATCCTGGGTGCAAAAGCTTTATTTAGGAGGGAGTTAAAGTGCCTCTTAGAGATCTGGAGGCATGAAGCTGGAGTGTGGTGCTGCAGCCCCTTTTTTGTTCTGTTTTGTTACACTCATGAGCCTTTATAGAGAGTGGAGCCATCCAGGTGTGGAAGAATATTCTTGGCAAATGTGTGTTGAGGTACAGCCTGCTCTTTCACAGCTGCAGGGCCCTCAGAGAGCTGCCCTGAGCACCCACCACCTGCCCTGTCCCAGGGGCCTCTGTCCCTGCAGGGGCAGCTGCCTACCCCCACCTGCAAGTAGGGATTGCCACCCAGATTTCCAGACACTAAGTTTGAATGAAAAACAATGACACTGATGCTGCAGGGTTTTCCACCAAAGGGGTGGCTCCGAGTGGGAAGCTGCCTCCTGAGTTGTGAAACACATGGGCTCCTAGAGCAATGGGAAGGGCTGGTTCCTCCTGCAAGCCTGCTGCAAACTCCTCACCCATGTATAAGTATGAAAAGGGATGGAGATATGTTTGTGTGCACACACAGATGCTGGACTATTGGTCATACTACTTTTCAGTTGTCTTGTGGATCTCTCTCTATACTCCCCCCACATCTCTAAGTAAGATGTAGGGCTCTGAGGATGGGAAAGCTGAGCCTGTCACTCTATATTAACTATGAGAGTGATGTCAGATATGCAGCTGATTCATCACAGCCAAAATAATGTTACAGTACAGGTCCACAACATTGCTCTCTATAAAAGGCTACCTTTGCAAGGGTCAGAGCGACATCTTTCCTCATGGGAAGCAGTTCTGATTAAATGAATCTTACAGTTCATATACCCTTAGAGGCCCCATTATCATAGCAAAGGTGGTAGAAACATGATTTTCCCATTGAATGTCTAAGTTAGATAGGAGTGAGTTGATATCAAAGCCTACATTATTAATAACATTACCTACTCATCCTTCGTTTGAATAAAGGCTTATGTAGTGGCTGGTTTTTTTTTCTTCATGTGAAAAAATATCTGAAGAGGCAAAGAAAATTTAAGACAGAAAGAAAATTGAATTCTATGTGAAATGTTCATTTGATGTTAAGTCTATGTGAAAAAATTAATTCTATGTGAACATGAAAATCTGCAATTTATACTGAGATGGGATTTTTAAAAAGCAAAATTGTTACCAGTTACTGGCCAAAATCCATGTATGTCCATCTTTTGAGAAGAGAGGTCTTTATTCTTTTGCTGTAAGTTCCAAATAATCAGTTGGTGTCCCATCTGTCACTGTTCAGAAACAGAATCCAACACTTGGCAGGCCCATTCAGGGCTCCAGGGACACATAATGCTGTTAGAAAGTGGTAACTGGTCCATATGACAGTGACAGTTTTCACTTGAGAAGTACTTACCCATGTTAAATGATACAGATAGTTATAGCAGATTGCATTCTGTTAATGTGGCTTTTGATATACCCACTGATCAAACACAAATCTTGCCACTACAGGTATCATCCTGAACTATTCTGACCAAAGCTTATGGAGATTCTCTCTCCCCTCTCTTCTCCACCTCCGTTTTTTTGGGGGTTTTTTGTTGTTTTTTTTTTTTAAGATAGGGGAGGGGAGCAAGAAACCATCTTCTTTGATCTCCGATGAGGAAGGGAAAAAAAATACTGTTCTGTTCAGGCTTTTGGCTAACACAACAAACAGTGTTTAAAATTTAACTTTGCTTAATTAATTAGTGATTCTGTTTAGTGCTGTCTGATCTTCATCCAAAAGGTATTTTGAAGCTTGAGAACTGAACATCAAAGTGTATTGGGTGAAGATGGTCAAGTAAGTCATTTAATCTGGCAGTTGCTGTTGATGAAATACAGCCAGTTGGGGAACTAATTGGGAAAGGGAATCATAATCTGGCAAATTTCAACAAACTCCTTCCCTTCAGCAAAATCACTCCAGAAAGAGTGTGAGAAATCTAGGTTTATTGTTTAAGCATATATGAGTTACACCCTAGCTAGCAGAGAGAGTGCATATTGTCCTTTGTATTTGCATCTTTAGCATAAATATTTTATTTTTTTAAGGAGATAGTAAAAAAAATTAAACCCAAAAGACAACAAAAACACACACACACAAAAAAACCCCACAAACAAACAAACCCAAAACCGGAGACCTAGACAGAAGCTCATGATTCTGTATCAAGAATTGGAAATACTTGTATTTATGTGTGTCAAATTATTGGGGTTGGCAACAGGAACTGAAGCTTTAAGGGAGGTCGTATTGCAAAGACCTGTGAGCCTGACTACTTTTTATTCAGGAGATAAAACATTGTCCAAACATCTGAGTGAATTTCCGTTGAGCAGTTCCCAAATGGCCTAATGTTGACCTGTCAGTTAGAATAATTTCTGGTGCCTTAATGTTTAAAACATACTTTGGTTTGGGACTTTTTTGCAAGCCGTCACATGGTCTTAGTCAATATCTCTCTGTTTTGTGCCTGTGTACCCCTGGTCCAAGTGCTGGAAGTAGGGCTTGTGACATATTGAATCTTCTTTTTTTTTTTTTCCAATTCTGTGGTGTGACATTGAACCTCTAATTTGCATTGTGACCATCAACAGGAAACGGTAAAATAGAAAAAATTTGAGTCTCTCCAATTTGCAGGTTGAAATACCTATTCTGGACTAGTACAAAGTACTACTGGTACAGCTCTTGCTAAATTGGTTTTGACTTGTCCCAGTGGACTTAGAGTGGACAGTTAATTTCTCTACAGTAAGTTTCAGAGAAGGCAGCTTGATCTGTGTTGTTTTGAGGGGTGTCTTATTCATAAGCTTCAGCTTTCAGCCAGGGAAAGTTGAATGCACGGTTTTGGCGCTGACCCAGGACGGGGCTGTTTTTCTATGTGCTTATTCTGGTGGCTGGGGAACAGGAATGTTACTCCCTTCCTTGTCCTATTCTGCCTGTGTTCATTTTCCTCTGGAGAAGAGTACCTTTGCTCAAGCAAAGCTATCTCTGTTGGGATTGTATTTCCATCAACTCTGGAACAAGACCAAAGTGTATTCTTGGTGGGGATGATACTTCTTAATCCATGGCCTCCAGGAGAACTTAAAAGTGAAATCTGAATGTGAATGTAATTGTTAAGTAAAGAACTTCTCAATTTGGACTTTGAAACATAGTTATTATTGCTCTGATTGTTGTTGTGTTGTCAGTGAAGAATGTCAGTAAGTTTGTCAAACCTGATTTGCAATGAAAAAAATGTTGACAGAGCCAGATAATTTAGACATTAGAGACTTCAGGAAAAGCAACACAATTAATTGTCTTTCTCTCTCTTTAGTACTCAGTCTCTGACTTTAGGTTTTGCTACATCTTTTAGAAATGCAAATTGGAAGTGAAATTTTTACCCTATTGACTTAAATAGAAATTTTACTGCTGAACCTGGTTGCACCAGCTCTTTGCCACTCAATTCCACCAGGCAAATATTGCTACTGAAGTTCAATTTGAGCTGTTACAAAGTGCATGTGACTTCATCTCCTTGTCTTGGTATGACTGTGCATTTTTTAATGTTCCTGTTATTATATTCCCCACAAGTCTCAGGTTCTAATGTGTCCTTGGTTGTATCCCCATGTACAGATAATTCTGTCACTTTATTTCTGGTAGCAGTGTTAAAGAACTGCCATTGAATCTAGTCAGTCCATCTTGAGGGGAAGACATTTCACTTCAAATGGTTTGTTTTCAAATGTATGCCAGATGCTGACTTTCATAGGTGGCATTTTAGTCTGTTCTCCAATTTTACCTTTACTCTCAAAAATTACAGAGCTATGACCCTGATTTCAAGATAAAAGTCACTGGTAATGTCCAGCCATAATCTATCACTTTAGAAATGCATAGCTTCTCCCATAGTTCTGCTTTCTGAGTTAAGGCCCTGTGATCCATCACATACCTTTTGGAATGACTGTCATCCCAAAGAGGCTCTGAAGTTATTCATTTTTGGCTTGAGTTCTCCTAAACTGCTGTGCAAATTTGGACACAGTAGCTGTAACTTAGACCTGAAGATTTCATTGGAGTTACATACTCCATACTTTCTGGCCACAAGACCTTTTCAATCAACCTGATCAAAATGCTCACTACAGTTGAAAAACAGAGTGAAACTGTCTCTACTTTGAGAAGGAAGGTCATTTGTTAAAAAGCATGGTGGTTTGCTTGAATGAGGGTTGAGAAATCTCAATTGACAAGCCACGTGAGTGAGGGTAAAAGTTCAGTCACTTTTCCACCTGGGTACAGGTCTGTTTTGGCTCCATTTTTTCCCCCTCTTATTCTCAGATGCAGGATGGAGATCAGTGAAGAATGATTTGGCTGTCTGAAGTTTAGTATTCTTGTTTGTTCAATACATGCAGCACAGTATGGAATAATTTTTTACCTCAAATCTGTGGGTTTTTTGGTGATTCCTAAGGGGTAGGTGGAATTATTAGCCCCTTCCTTTCCTAGGAATGAATAAATTCCTGAAAAAAAAAACCCACCCTCAATTATTCAGGGACGAGTCTTAATACCTTTAAACTGGTGTTCATTCTCCCTCTCTCTTCCTCCTTCACCTCAATTATGAGCAACTGGGTGGTAGTAATTAGCAATCTTAGGGAGAAACATCTGCTAGTACACTTAAGCCAGTCAGTTTGTTTTTCATGAAAGAATGGTATTTCACAATTTTTCCAAGTTAATATTTTTCCTTTATTGTCTTTCCAATTTCAAATGTTGTCCAGGCGCATTTTTATAGTGTCTTAAGGTTATAGAAGTGAATACAAGACCATTTATAATGAACAAGAGAAGAGAACATCATAAAGAAAACATATGTAGTATTTCAATTCATGAAACATTCTGTTAGGGAACATTGTTTTTGAGAGCATATGGTTATTCCCACGAGAAGAAATAAATACACATTTTTTCCTGCAGTTGCAGATTCCCACAACAAGGGTAAGTTTCTCTGTATGTTCCTCTTTATAGAGCATTCTCTTTGTCAGGACTTTTTATCTGAGTGGGGAGGTAAGTAAGTATTTTTGCACAGATGATATATTGCATGGGGACCTCTTTCTGATGGCCTGTGCTTTGGAAACACAAGTCTATTAATTCTCCACACTCCTTTGAGATAGCAATCTTGTCTGGTCTAGTTTAACATCATTGGCAGAGCTGAAAGGAAGTTCACATTGTGAATATATCTGACCCTTGGCATGGGGCTCACTGGTGGATCTCTGTTTACAGGCTGCCAGTTTTAACTGTCCCAAGTAGACATTCTTATTTTATTTATAAGTAGGTTCAGCATGTGTTTGTATCCTTCATGAAACTGAGCGCATGTCAATAGTCAAAGCTAAGTATAGGAATGAGATACCAAACACTTATCCTTCTCAGACAAAACAGTTGTAGTCCAGTGTGTTTCAAATGTTCATTGGGTTTGGATGAAGGCACACGAGGATATATACAAACCACATGATTTGATCAATTGTTAATATTATTTTAATCCCTCCATATTCCCCTTTAAAATTTCCTCATTTATATTTCATTTTTCTTTGTTGAATGAAACTTGACATCAGGATGAGATCACCAGATTTCCCCATTTCATCTGAGCTCCAAAATGAGTAACTGATTTCAAAGGATAATTCCCTGGAGCAGCAAGGCCAATGAGTTCTTCAGATCAAAGGTCAGCAAAGCTCAAAGAGGATAATTTCTGGCATACAGTATTTAAACTCTCTCAAGAAGTGTACTGCAAGATGTCTCCCCTCCTTCCCCAATAGTTGAACTCTTGTTTTTTGAGAAGACTAATTTGTCAGAGCACATTTTTTTCCTCTGTTACATAAATTATACATTAAAGGGAAAGTTTCCCATCTGAACACTTAAACTGGACATCCAAAAGGTTATTAAAGTGCCAGTGGGAGGACTGTTACTGAAACCAGAAAGCAACTCTGTGTCATTCCTCTCCGAGCACCCTTTGGCTGGGGAACTCTGCTGCTCATTGCACATGCCAGGAGCTTTCAGCACGGTGGTGGAAGAGAGGGAATGCTCTGTAAGACACTGTTGTCACAGAAAAACTGAACAAAGAGCCTTGAGGCAGGAAACAGCTTGTGCAGGATCTGCTCCTCAGTGGTCTCAGCCTAACGTTGTTTGCCATGCCAGTGTCATTTGGAATTCTGTCCCTTAACAGACAAAAGATCACTGTATTTTGATGTAGTATTTTGACCATTAAATACCTGTATACATTTTAAAGAATGTGTAATAACAGGGGTGGATTTTTTTTTTCTTTTTAACTGGCAATACACTTTCCAACAAAGCTAGGGGTCATACCAGCCCAGCTTTCCTTTCTTTCACATTCTCTAGATTGTGAGGAATTGTAGAAGCTCCTCATACAAATGTTCCTGTTGACTTAGAACTGTTCATGTGAGAAACTGCTTCCTGGTGCATATTAAGCACTGATTCCTGGAGCCATTAAGATCCAGGAGTGGATCTAGTAGTTATGGATAACTGCTGTCAGTACAACCATCCTTGTTATGAAGGCCCAAGTGACCATTTCTTGTTGATTTTAGAAGGAAGCAATAAGGCTGGGCTAAGGTAGGCAACCAAATGTTGTCTTTTGTTTTATGGGGATCTTTTTGTGGTCTTAGAGCTTTGAACTTCCAGGAATATGGAGTTGTATTTATGGACAAAGCGAGCAGAAAGCGAATGACTGTTCTCCAGATAGACAAGGCTCTGTGTTGTAAATAATACTTATCTTAATAGACGAGTTCATTATGGTAAATGCTATACAAAACCTCCTAGTAAACAGTCCCTGTTGATTTGATAACACCAGGTTAAAAGGACACTGTGAAGTGAGCTTTCTCTTCCTTCAGCTGACCTTCCTGCTTAGCTTATGTTTTGTGTAGGGAATCTTAACATGGCTTGGCAGAGAAATCAAAGCCTATCAGTGTGTGTGTATGTTTATAATAAATTCCATGTCTATTTGCATTTATACAATGCAAATTAAATGTGTGTGCTGGGAAAATGGTGTTGGTGTAACATCAAAACTGCAAATAAGTATCAAAGTAAGGAAGCCTCCAAGGTTTGGGTTTCAACCTCATTCCCCCTCTCTTTACTGTACATCCAGACCCCTTTATAGTATACTACAGTTTTAAAAACAAACAAAAAGTAATACAATAGTATTAAATTTAAACAAAGAAATACAACTAGGAAAGGTGATATGTATGTATGTATATATGTACACATTGCAGTTTCTGTTGTGGCAGAAATCTTGGCTTTGTGAATTTCTGAGTATAAAACTATAGTAAGGGTAGATTTATTTATTTATTTTTAAATTAAGCTAATTGTTGCATTTTAAATGTGAGGGGAAATACTGAAAAATAGCTAATATAATATCTCAATTTCTAGCATGTTATGGACTTGCTTTCCTGGGAGAATGCTCGGGAGGCACCTCAGTAGTGTCAAAAAACAGGAGACTTGCAGCATAAACCCAATTTGAAATGCCCACTGTGACCTGAAGGGGATCATGCCTTTTTTTTTTTTTTTTTTTTAAGGAATCTGACTTTGCTGAACTGACACTTACATGAGATGTTACTTACAAAGGAGGCATGCTCAAGAAACTGTTCCTATGTAGCATTAGGATAAAGGCTTTGGGTAGATGAAAATGCTGCTATGCAAGAGGAAGAATGCTGATGTTAACACCCACATTCTCACAATATCTTCTATTTGGGGGGGAATAGGCAGGATTACTGCAGTGTCTAATGAAATGTAGGCATAACATTGTAGACAGAGGTTATGTGGATGTATAAAAAAAATCTTATCTAAAAAGCTTGAGGGTTAAAAATCTGTTTATTTTCATAAAGTTAATGAATATATAATTAATTTTTATTCAGATACAGGGTTTCATCATGTGCAAGGCTGCTTGAGATGTTTTTAATCTGCTTGAGAAGTTTTATATAAATTTCTGTTACATATTTGATAAATGTTATGTCTGATAGATGTTAATAATGATGCTCCTTATGAGTGCTATTGAATTATACAAGCGCATAATGTTTTAAATCAAAACTTAGTTAAAATATACTTTTTCATGCATATTAAAAAATTAATCTTAAGCTTTTTGCCAGATAATGTTGCCTTTTTGGGAGGTAGTAAGGTTTGTGTGTATTCAAAGAGGGAAACTGGAACAGAGTGAGGTCTTCATTTCAGCTTCGTTACTTCATTCACTGTTGGTGAATCCAGTATGTTTTTGCAATATGTCACTTACTTTCAATATTTTGCACATTATTCAACTTATTTACAGTAACAGTTCTGCTGATTTATATTCTCATAATACTGTTTTTGAACTTCCTGTGACTCGAGTTTGTAGGAAAGGCTGTATACTAAAAGCTGTTGGTAGACTGTCTGCTGAAATTATCCCAGATGTGTAGTGAACACAAAAGCAAATCAAGTATAATGATCCTCTCATACAAGTTTGCTGAAATCAATTTCACTCTAAATATAAAAAGAGATTTGCAAATATAAGACTGCTTTGACATTTCCTTATAAGCATTTTTTCTTAAATGTTTTTCTCAGTGGCTTTGCCTCCAGAGAAGACAGATGGAGTTTGCAGTGGAGATGAAAAGAAAGCAGAAAAAGAAAGTGACACACGCACAGGTTCCAAGAAGCAGCTGAAATTTGAAGTAAGTCCTTTATATTTTAAACTTTTGCTGTACTGACATAATTATGGTAGAAAAATAACCTGTGAACCAAACGGTGTCCTCTGATGCATGTGTGTCTCTCCCAGAGATTGTAATGGATACAGGAGGGAGCAGCATTGTCACCAGTCAGTGTTTTACTATTGGTGCTACTTCTGAGTTGATTAGTGAGATTTACTTCCTGATTTGGAGACAATGAAATGGTGATCTGAAATGCCAAGAGGCATTCAGTTTAGTCCTTTATCTGTGAACCTTTCATTAGTAATTTATTCCACCAGCTACCATGTCATTAAATCTTTAGATTTACTTTCATGGACTATTGCACTGGTTTAAATCTGCCTAGTGAAAGAGATGTTTGTGAAAGCTTCCTTATCCATGGTTTTGTGTGCCTGGGCCTCCCCAGTGAAATAACCCTGACCTGCTACACGGGAAATCCATCTGATCACATGGCAGGAGGAAAAGGATCCTGGAGGGCATGGAGTCTGAGCGTCTATTTCCTTGTAGACTTAAATTCATGAAACTGCCAGACATCGTGTGTAGATGGCAGGGTTTTCTTTATATAGGGAGTGATTTAATAAATATGACTATTGAAACATGCTGTCATCCAGCTAGAGGGTTGTCTGTCTTGGAGAGGAGGGATGTACTCTGGTACTGACAAGAAACAGCAGGACTTTTTATCTCTGCACTCAGCAGATGTGGCAACTTCTACCTTTGGTGCTGTCAGCCTGTCACAGTAATGAGCTTTGCGTTCCCCAATTGTTATTTAAAAGACCATGCAGCCACCTTGCAGCATGGCTCGAGTGTTCATTTCCTGTTCTAGATCAGATTTGGGAGTCTGGTGTGCTTTATTTTTTACTGTTTTAAGGCTGATTAAAAGGAGGGAGCTTTCCCACAGGCAGTTCAGGTGTTGCTGGGTGCTTGTGTGCCTCCGGGGGGAGGCGACTTTTCCTTTTCACCTTTTTATATTCTACCTCGAGCAGCAGACATTTACAGGCAGGAAAGGCATGATAAATTGCAATTAACAGTGCCTTGATATTTGAATGTTGGAGGACACCTGTCAACATGGTTGGTGCCAGAGTAGCTGGAACTTCACTGTACCGGCAAAGTCTGTGTTTGTTCCCAAGTAGTTCTTGGCATGCCATAAAGGTTAGCACTTGGTGCTAGGCACCATGACTAATGCAGGGAGGGTTGCCATGGCTCTTAACTACGCAGAGCACATCCTCATATAAAGATGTTATGTTAGGCAATGTAGGACAGGGAAGTATTAATATGTGGCAGGAAACCAAGTATTGATATTTTCCCCCTTGTTCTACAAATGAAATTTTTCCAGCTGTGTAAGCTGGGAGCTAAGAGATTGATAAATGTTTCAAAAGTATAAAAGAATCAGAAACGCAAGTGTTGAGACAAGAGGTCTAAATCTGAGGTGGATGTGATTTGGCTTCTAAAGGTGCCAGGAATGTTTATGTAACGTGAAACTGTGTTTCCACAGTAGAGTGTGGGGCACTTGGCAGCTTTCAGCCGGGCTTGTTACAACTGAGAGAAGACTGACTGCCTTTGAACTCAGCAGGGGACAGGGGGTACCCGTAACTGCTGTAGGGAATTGGTTTCAAGTCAGACGATCAACCAGGTATTTTGAGCTCCATCCTGCCGAAGCTATTTGGAGCTGTTTATTTTACTTGCCTATAGTGGCTTTCATTTTAATGGTAATGTAACTTTTCTGTTTTGTCTTGTTGTGGCTCTGGATAATTCTGATTGCACAGGTCTTGAGAGAAGGCAAAGGAATCGCACCCATGTGACTGGAGTCAGTCAAAGTGCATCCTTTGTTCTTGATTGAAGTCTTGGTTTTGGTTTGGGAATTGTTTTTCCCTTTAACAAATTGATTCCTTCAGGCTTTCCACAAGTCACACTCACTAACAAAAGCGCGTTTAAACTTCATAACAGAAGTTTAAATAAGGACCAGGCACTAGAGGAGCTACACCCAGGTTGTTCTTACCTGCCAGTTGCTAGGCAGGCTCCATTTCAGGAGCTTCAGTGACAAGATTCTGTACTGCACTAACTCTGACTGCCTTTGGGTATCAGATGTCTGGGTCAAGGACAGGTCTCACTGGTGGGGATTTGTGCCATATGTCCAGTTCATACTCCTGACTGCTGCTGGCACCATGGTGTGCCACCTCATTCTCTGAGTCTGTTGCTGCTAATTTTCTCTTCCTTAGTTTCCTTTCTCACATCTTGCTATATTTCAAGAGCTTCAGGAGTAGTTTTCTTCTAATTGTGTTTTCAACAATGAAGTAGAAAGCATCTTGCAGATTGTCTGAAACCTGGTCCAAGGGAGTTAGGATTATCATGGGACTGTGATGCCACCCGTTCACGGTGGTGGACAGAGACCACCCCGGGATGTATCCTGAATGCTTCCTCCTGTGAGGGAGGGAGCGAGGAAACAAGCAAGCAGCCTTCTACCCAGAGTCTCCTCTGCAAATGGGCCTTTTGCTTTAGGTAATCAGCTGCTCTTTGCATGTTTCTTAGGAATTGCAATGTGATGTGTCTGTAGAGGAAGATAACAGGCAAGAATGGACCTTCACACTGTATGACTTTGATAACAACGGAAGAGTCACACGCGAGGTAAGCAAAGTACAGCTGCCCCTTTGTGTGCAGCATTTGCTAACAAGAGAAGTGTTTTATAACAGGCACATTTTTTCTTCTATGAAATAGAAGTGTCCTGCCAGTTTAAACAGCAGTTTCCATGGACCCTTCCCTCCTAGAAACAATCTCCCCGATAGTTTACTGTTTTCAGATGTACTGTACCACTTTTAAGCTGGTTGTTGTTTAATATCTGGGATTAGCTTTTAAAAAATAGTACTGGCATTTGAGAAGGAAAAATATCTGAAACAACTGAACAACTAAACACATTGTCAAAATAAACCCCTGCAAATGTATATTGTTCTGGCTTCTCTCCTGCTTTTCAGAGTTAAGCTAACCAAATAGCAAGGCTACTTTCTGACATTCTTTCCAGTAGGATTAACTATACTGTTCTGTTGTTTTCATGAATATTAGGCAGATCTCTGCCTTCTCCCTCCACATATAAGTAACATCAATGATACTTGCTGGAGGACCATAGTGAATGGCTGTCAAAGCATAACCATGTGTATTTTCTGTTATCAAGGTGTCTTGAAATCATATTTCCTGTGCAAATAAGTAAAATAGAGCATGTGTAGATTAGACAATAGTCCTTTTTCAGAACTATTTCTATCCAAATTGAATGATACTTCTTCTAGAAGAATGTCTTTTACTGAGTTTTACTGCAATGTGCTGCCACTGTTGGTTTTTGGGTTTGGTTTGTTTGGGTTTTTTTTTTGTGAGGTGTGTTTACTGGCTCCTATGCTTTCACATAATCAGCTGAAAGTTGAGAGGCTTTGTTTCTCTTGGCTCTTATGATGGTGTCTGAAAATTACTAAGAACTGATTGAAAGGAATAGGGTAATTACTGAACGTATAGTGACCTTAGACAGCAAATGAGGGCAGATTTTTTTCTTAAAAGACTGGAACAAATATCTGTTAACATTTATAAACAAATTGCCAAATGTAGTGGTTGTTTGGGGGTTTTACCATGTATATGAACATTATCACTTGGCTTTTTTAATTGTCTCCATTCTGATAGTGTTTTGAACAGTCAAACGAAATGCGTCCCTCCTGTAGGTGAAATGTTACAGGCTAGTTCAAGGGTTTCACATGGGAAGACAAGATATATAGAGAAGGTGAGGAGAGGTGGTGAAGTAGAATTGCATTTGTTAATGTATGGGGGAGACCAGAAAAATGAAACAGCTTGCCTGAAGTCTCACAAGAATCTAGTGGCAGATTGAACCCAGATCTTTTGAGACACAAGGCTAAGTCTTCATTACAAGATTATCATGACTCTCAAAGAATAGGGGAAAAACCCACAAAGCCCAAAGCCATACAGGGGTGTCCTTTACATTTAGGCATGGAATTCCCATTAATGTCAGTGGGAGTTCCATGTGCTGAACATAATAAGAATATGCTTTTAAGTTTGTATGTATACAATAATTATTTTTGATTATGTGGTACGCCAAAGAGCTTAATTTGACTGTACTTAGAGAATATGTTACAGCCAAAACTACCTCTCCCTGCTACAAGAGCAGACTGCAGCTTAACTGAACCCAAATCTGTGGAGGGATTGAAAATTATACTGCTCTGAGGGCTGGAGGTTGCTATATTCAGGCTTGAACCTGTGCCAAAAGAAATTCTTTTAACCAAGGGACCAAGTAGGTTGATAATTTTCAGCTCTTTACATGTTACCAAAGATAGAAACAAATAGTATGCACCATTGCAGAGTTTCCCAGTTACATTATACATTTCTTTTGCAAGCTGTTCCATCTTGTATAATCTGTCTTGTTGGTTGTCTGATGTTGAGTCCAGATGCAATTTGAGAGTTGTTTGTGCAAGAATGATTAATGATAGCAGCTCATAGATAATCTTGGCCACAAAAGTGGAATTTCAGTCTCTTCATATGATGCAGAATTTTTTGTTCCATTAGCCCCTTAGAGACTGGCAGTCAACATAGTGGGCTTGATACTGTCATTTTTTAAGCAGCTCTGCTCTTAATCCAGCAAATAACAATGGCAAATGTTGGATGTGTGAATTTCAATTAAAATGAATGACACACATGATTTGAGTTAAAATTATGTGAAGCTCATAGCTGGATGAGGGTCAGAACGGACAGTCTGAGGAAAAGGACCAGTGCCATTTAGGGAGCTGATAAAAATGCTTTCAGAACTAGTCAGCTTTTCTAAACAGAAGTCCAGTATTCTGGTGAGAAAAGCTTAGTGCAGACCTTTTCTCCTTCTCTGAAAATTTCACTTTAATGTCTCTAGGATTTATAGCTGGATTTATTCTTAAATCAGACTTCTATCTGTAGACCTTGAGGTGCTTTACAAAAAAGAAGTCAGCATAATAATTCTTGGTTTTATGTTGGAAAAGTGAGACACTGGAAAAGGAAGTGAGTTGCACACCCACATTCATTTCATCTGATTCAAAGTCATTGCATTTAAAACATTGGATTTCATGTTCAGAGAGTTTCCAGAGGAATGCACAGTGTTAATAAGTTTTTAAGAGCCATGTAGGTGGGGTGCAATTTTACAAGTGGACTAAATGTTCTCTTCATTAAAAAGGTTGAAAATTGTAAATAAGATACAGATTTGGTTACTGGATAAAATTTCCCTTGGGTTTTACACAATGACAAATCATAACAAAAGCATTCAAATTCCATCGTAGTGAAATTTCTTCTGGATCTTAACATCTTCAGAACTTAAAACTGCTTTGATTTCTTCCTAGAGTCTGTGTGACTTCTGTAGTCCTTAGAATTAGAAATTCAGATCTAGTCATGCTTCTTGAAGATATACACCCATTATGAAAGCATAATTATTGGGATGGCAAATTGTAAGATTACATTACTGCTACATTAGCATTATTACACTACTCCTTTTTGTGTTATAAAAGACAACCATTTTTAAGTTCTTTTGGGGAAGTGGGAGATAACTTTTCTTACTCTAATATGTATATTACAAAACTTGGCTAATAATGTTTCCCTTCATTGCATAAGCCATAAGAGGACAATTCATTATGTACTGCAGGCCTCTTTAGAACTGACAGCTGCACTGTAATTATCTTCACACGGATATTTGTAATTGGGCTTGAAACTTGGGTAATTGAACTAATGTGTTTTGATCCATGAGGTTTTATATTGTGCTCTCTGAATGTAATTATACTTCATAAACACTGGCCTTTTTTTTTTAATCAGTTCTTTCTTGGAAGAAACTTTCTTTGGAAAGTGGCTGCACAGGAATAATGAAAGTTTCTTGTCAGGAGCAAAAAAAGGGAATTTCTTCTGGACTAGTTGTGGAGTAGATATCAAGTGGAGGTCCTTTCAGGTTCCAAATAAGAATGACTCAAAAAATATGTGATCAAACAAAGCTGATGTGGCAATAAAAGCATCCTGCTGTATGTATAAATCAGTCTACAAAGTACAAATGAGACTTTTCTTTTTCCTAGGGAAAAGTAATGAAAAGATATTGATGTTTCTCTTCATGCATTTTTAATGATAAAAAATGTTCTTTGTATCTTACATTAGATTTCCTATTTTTCTTCTTCTATTTTATTTCTTTTTTTTTTCTTTCACTTTTTAATTATTTTTGCTCATATCGTCTCTAATGAGTGTCAAGGTTTGAGCTTATTTCTGCATTCAGAATTCAGCACCAAAACTTGACTTGAGGAAGGATACTGGCTTTTCTGAGACTACTACCTTTTATCAGCCTGACAACAACATTTTAATTACAAGATTCATTTACCTTTAGTCTTACCTAGCTGACTTGGTGGACTTGATGATCTCAGAGCTCTTTTCCAGCCTCAGTAATTCTGTGATTCTATCATTTAAAAGATCAGAATAATCATTAAGTGGCTACTTAGGGGTATTCCTAACCTTAATCTTGGTATATGTCTGATCTGATGACCACGTTCATTCAGTGTCAGAATGCAAAGCAATTCAGATTGCCAAGGAGGAAGTTGGGTATTAAACATGTAACAAAATTCACAGGCAGCAGAGCACAGGGTCACAAGGAGTCCTGATGCAGCCTCTTCTACTGCTTGGAGCCTGGACATCAGTTTGGTTAATCCAGGCCTGTCTGGCAGAGGGACGTAGATTGTCCTAATGTGATATTTGTATGTATATATTTTTGGCTTGCCAACTATGTGTCACACAAATGCTGCATCTTGCCATCCTTGGCAGCTTTTGGGAGTACTTCTTAAGCTGCTGAGTCAAGTGGCATGTTGGAAGAAGACCCTCACAGAACACAAGGAGAAGATTGTATACCAGCAAGTTAGACTTATCACTGGAAAAAAATCATGTAAGAGGACAGTAGGAGTGAAGCCTTTTTGTCTTTGCCTATTGAAGTTAAAATAGACTAGTTGATCAGATTGTACAAACATCTGGCATAGCTGAAAAAAGGAAGGATAGATTATTGTGAATGAAAGAGTTGATAATACCCTCTTGATAGTAGCCTTGTGTGGAAAGATGCCATGGTGACTCAGCAACACTTGGTAAAGAATGTATTGGAAGGGCTCCATTCAGCAAAGTGCTGGGTGTGTGAAGCCCTGTTAAGAATAAATATGGTCCTTTGGTATTCTGCTGAAGGGGAAAGCTTGGATCAAGGTTCAGGATTATTAAAAATATTATTTATTCTGTATAAAGCAACAGAAGCATTATGTTTGTGTCCTTGCTTGAATGCGTTTTCTCATAGATGAAATATAGTTCCAGCCCTTTGAGCTGGCTCTCAGATATTTATTTTGTTATTAGGGTGGAAGTGTGAGAGGTGAGATGTGCTAAAGAGCTGTGAGGTGTCCACCAGATTGTCTCTGATTGTTCCTGTGGAGAGGAAAGAAAGTGGCTACTGACATGGTAGGAACAGCCCATATAGAGATACTCTTAAGCAGTGATATAACAAAAAAATGTCACTGGGGAAATAAAAGAGAAACTGCCAATTCTGCTCTCTTTTTATTAGCGCGTTGTCTTTGTCTTGAGTTTACAAGTCTGCAGAAATTCCAGAGTGCAGAAAAGTTAGAGAGGAGGGGGTACAGGTTAAGACAAAGTCTGGACCCACTTGAATTTAGATATTCATTCTGCCTATTAGCTGGAAAATCACCTACTGTAAAGTTATTTGTCCTGGCCCTGAAGTCAGCATTTTCCTAAATCTTGTGTGAGTAAAAGTTAGTATTTTTGTGTCACTTTTAAAGTTGGATAATGAGGACTGTGTGGTATACTGACTACTGAAGTGCTGGTACCCATTAGGGCACACTAAACTTTGAGCTGCCAGTGTTATGGGCATGACCCCTGGGCAACGGGAAAAATTATAGAGTTTTATATTATTTATATATGTATATTATTTTATTTATTATATTTATTATTCATATTATTTTATATTTATTATAGAGTATAGGGTTTTGAAAATAAGCTAGACCAACATGCTTATGGTAGTGTAACAGACATCATTTACTTCCAGACCTGAGGTTTACAGTTCTGCTACTTCTATTACTGCTTTTTTCCTATATAATCAACAATTATACAAAACTATCCCAAGGGAAAACATACAAAACAAACAGAAAAACCACCAAGAAGTGCTAAAACACTAACATCCAAGATTTTCTTCAGTTGCTGTATTTGTTTTGATCACATGAATTTTCAGTGCAGTATGAATGGCTACCCCTGGGTTCTGTTGAAACCAATGGAAAAGAAGAGGCAGAACTTGATTTTGTTGATTCACAGTCAGGGAAACCTGAATGGCTTCTGCTTTTATTATTGTTGTTTTGATCTGATTTGTCCCATTTTGTAAATCTTACGGCATTTGATGAAGAACAATTTGGAAGCCATTTGAATAATTATTTTCTGGGTCTATGAGTCTGTATTAGAAAAAATGGGGTTAACAAAGCAGAGAAATGGATCCTTCTTGTAAGGTTCTGTGCAAGTTTTTAGCTCTTTTAAATTCAATGACTTTTGGGGACGTTTAAGTATTTAATAGTCCCAGGTCCAAAATAGTGCTGAGTATCAGAACTGTAGGTTTCATACCTTTTTCACAGTAGTATGTCTTTTTGTGTTTCAACCCAACTATAGGATATTACCAGCCTGCTTCACACCATCTATGAGGTAGTTGATGCATCAGTAAACCATTCTCCTAGCTCCAGCAAAACTCTGCGAGTGAAACTTACTGTGGCACCAGATGGCAGCCAGAAGAAAAAGAGTATCCTGTTAAATCATACTGGTAAGAATGTGCAATCAGCTATTGGAAAAAATTCAAGAATCCCTTAGAAATCCATCTTCAAATTTTGTCAGTACAAATAAATATAGCCTTGAAGGTAAATAATGTTGGTGTTTTAAACCTCATGAGCCTTTTTTAAAATCTCAGGTACAAAATTATCTACTCTCCTCCCAGTGTCTGTTAAGCAAATTTGGGTTCCCTCTCCTGATTGTTTCCTTTTGGCAACAATAACTCGTATGTTGTGAAATTGTCTCTGTGTGCTGCAAGGCAGTTTTAAGGCCTTTTCAACTTGCACCCTTTAACTTTGCTGATACTACAGCACTCAGCTTGTGTGGAAACAGGTGAAGTGGTATAACTGGTTTTTTGCAAGTGTGTGGTTATCACTGCTGCTGGTTAAGAATAAACAGTTTAAGCATAAGTAACCTTTATGATTATACATATAAAAATTGCACATTTATCTGTACTGACAGAATCTGCCTTTATAAAATAACTTGTATTCTGATGTTTTATTCACCTTGTATTCACTCTAATAATAGTTGTATCAGCATAATTACTGCAGTAGATAAAGAAGTACTAAATTAAAATACTTAGAGGTTTATAAAGGAATACTTGAGTAGAAAATGTGGTCACCTTACCCAAAAGGAGAGCCTGGGTACCTCAGTTTTAATGCATACATCCACTCAGTCAGGTGCTAACATAAGCAAATTTGCACTGCTGGGGAGTTATGTGATGCATTAGTACATCACTGAGCTCCAAATTACCAAACCCTCCTGAGGGACAAATATATCAGTGTGAGTGGGGCTTCATTTAACCTAACCCTGACAGTCCTACAGTGAGGGTTATGTCTGCCTAAAATCTGTCTTGCAGACAAAGGCACTTTTGAAAAGGTTACACAAAGTGATATGTTACATTTTGATTTACTGACAAAAAAAAAATGTATTTGCAGTGTAGTGTGTGAGTTAAGTTGATCAGCAAGGATGGTAATGTGAGAATAATGTGCTTTCTCTTGTTGGCAGATTTGCAGAGTGCCAGGCATAGAGCTGAAAGCAAAGCCAATGAGGAACTAAGAAGTTCTGAGAAGAAGCAGAGGTCTTCCCTCAGGTAAGGGCAGTCTCCTGACAGGTACTGACTACCTGTGAAAAAACCTCAACCATTGATTTCTTGCTTGCTTTGTTTTTCCAAAATGTGTTAAAGTAGAGGAATTACAGCATTTTTCTCTGTGGAGCCATCAGCAGATTTCATGAGTACATACTTTGTGTATTGAAAATCAATCAAACAAACAAGCAAACCACAACAAAACCAAATCTGTATCACCCAGTACACAAATTTTCTTCCGTTGGCTCTTTGGAGGACATGCTATGTCTTTTTAGATACCATCTGCAAATATTATACCTATTAGTATTAGTGGAGTTTATAGCTTAACCTTTTGGCTAAAAGTGTCCTAAAGCCTTCCAGACCCTTTCTCTCCTTCCAGCCCATCTTTTGCACTGGTCAACTCAGCTCCAGCTCAGACTCTGCTGACCACCCACTGCCAGAAACCACGATTCCCCACTACCACTTCAACTATGGGTCAACTTCTGCCTTACAAAATTTATTTTTTAAGTAGTACCCATGTAGGAATTAACTTGCTTGCTTAGAACCAGTATATTTAATTTAACCTTGCAGAAAAACTTGGATAATTTATCTTTTTTTTTTTTTTCATAAGTTTCAGCATACATTTCACCAATTGAAAACATACCTGTCTGTTGTCTTTCAATGGATTCCAGCCTGTGTGACTCAGACTGCCTCAATTTCCAGTGAAGCTCAAGCACAGTGGTTTCTTTTATGAACAGCTGCAGGTACACTTGCAGCCGTCTACCATTTAGATAAAAAAAGGCTTTTAGTTCTTCCCTAACACAGCATACAGTATTATTTTGGATATCATTCTGAACAGGCCTTTTTCCTCTGAAAATGTGTAATAGTGCATCTACTCAGTTATCATGAGTTCTACCTACCTGATAGATGTTATTGCACTGAGCTTCAGAGTATGCGACAATCATTTGTAATGTATTTCTCAAGTATTAATTTTTTTTACAGCTAAGAAAAATGTTAATCTCTCAGTCACAGATGTGTTATTCCTTTTCTAATTTAGCATTTTAATGGATAGAGAAACAAATCAAAAGTAGGTAAAATTGATACATTTCAATGTAGATCAGTTGCTTCAAACAAGTCATCTTGGATTGGATTTGCTGTAGGATTTTATGTTTCATGCTAAGGCAGAGGGAATGTTTGTTCAAATGGTAGAGCTAGGATGCTGAACCATTGTTGCATTTGTTTCTTCAGCTGCAAATTAAAAGGAAAAAAGGGTATTTATTTATTTCAACATATTTATTTCAACATTTATTTCAAATCCACATAGAGGCATTAAATGTTGAGGCAGAATCTTGGCTCTTCTGCATTTGTCCTTCTCAGGAAAGCTCTCTGAGACTCAGCAGTATCTCCCAATATTAATGCAGAGGTTTCCCCTTTGAAAGTAGCAATGAGTGTGAGAAGTGCACACATTTCAGAAATTCAGTCACTCAGGAATTCTAGGCAAGATGTGATTAATATTCAAGATAAAATAGATAGAAACATTTTTATCCTGAAGGTGGAAGGTAGGTGGGTTAGATTTGATATCTGCTGGAAGCTAGAGGCAGGAGTTTGCACCTGTAGGGCTAATACAAAGATAAGATCCAGCTAGCTTGCCTGGCACGTGTAGTACAAAAGAGGTGGTGGGAGAGTGCTGGTGAGCAGTTCTGTGGGTGGGGTATCTTCATACCATTCTAGTTTATATTTCATTCAGTGCAACAGGGAAAATATGATGCACACCAGCCTCTCAAACATGTTCCTTTTACCGACAGATGCACATTCTCACTCTCTTTTTCCTGCTTACATGATTTCTCTCTGTCTGGCTTAAAGTCTATGCTATGTTTTGAGTGAGCATAGCTTTCAGGAAATGTCCTTGCATTTTTGTGCTCTGTCTCTGCTCTCTTGTCTTTACCTGCTATATTGCTGTGTGCTTACTACCATTGGGATGACATTCCAGTGTGGGAGTTTTGAAAGGACTTCCATACATGCCATGAACACTTAAGGAGATGTCTTTTTTTTTAAAAAAAAGACAAACCAAAGAACAGTAACAACACAGTACATGTTTTACACCCCTGTGCTTTATGCATGGTTGATCCGTGCCTGTGCCTTCCCAGATGTGCACAGGGGAGCACTGTGGGGCTGGATTCCAGATGGTTTAGTTCTCTGAAGTATTTATAGTTCTGGTTGACACTGGAGCATATCTCTCATTGGTGTATAATTGCTGCAGCATGTACATTTGCATTAATATTGTTAAATGTCATCTTGCATGTAAAAAAGCTATTAGCATGCAGGGCTGTGGCAGTACTGGTGTAGTTTTTCTTCACTGTCTTGATGAGAGATGGAATTTATTACAAGTACCAAAAAACAGTTTCCTCATTAATTTAGTTTTCAACAGACAGTGCAGTATCCAGTGTTGCTTAATTGTGTTGCATCACTCATTTTTTTCTGAGTTAACTGTGCATTCTCTTCAGCAGGGACAAGTTCAGGTCTTAATATTTTCCATAGGCAATTCATGCCTGGCAACTCCAGTTAGCCAGGTTCTAGCCCCAGAGGTCTTTTATGTTGACCTGCTGAAGTGTAGCAGCCTGTAGAGGTGTGTCTGAGTCAGGAAGGGTACTGAGCTGGCTATGTAGCCAAAAAAATGTAGAGTATCTGGGCATTTCTTCTTTTCTGAGAGTACCCCATATCACTCCTGGAGTTCAAAGCTGACTCAGAGTCTTTAAAGCTTACCTGCTTTCCAGGCAGACTCCTTCATTCAGGGGACTCTACCTCTATCAAAGTAAAGTAAAAATTATCTTCTAGGTAGGTCAAATCTTGTGTCTTTCATCAAAGAAACCATAGACCTGTGTCTGACAGAGACACAGGGGACTTGGTTCTATAATGTCCCTGAATGGTACTACACTAGAACAGGAAAACAGTTTGTGCCAAAGCTCAGTGGGATCAGCAGCCTCTGGAAACCTGGAAATGTGTTAATAGACTAAAAGTGGAGTACTGGGCACCATATAATACAGAGCCCATATTTAGCAACTGATGTAGGATACAGGGTCAAATTCTGGTCTTAGGCTGACATCAGTGCAATTGCATAGAGAAAGAGCTAAGCCTGTCTTGTGGTCTTGGAGACTGAGCTCTCTGAATCACAGGCAGTGACTTAATTGAGAGTTCTCTGCTTATCCTGTTTGTTATATTGAAAATACTTTTCATATCAGTAGACATCCATTTAAATTGCTGAATTAAATCGTTTGGCATTATGGGCTACAATATTGTAAACCTCTGCCTGATTTTTTTTCCTGCCTCATAAATGAATGGTATTCCAGATATTCGTCCTGAGGAAATAGTTCTCCCATAAATAAAATTGCAAAGCTGAGCAGGAAAAGGAGTCGAGATTCTGAAGTCAGCGGCTGATCTGACCTTATGAATTGTATTTTGGAAAGCAGCAGTTACCTCTGGGTATCCTACCAACACCTCTTCTTGGGCTCTCTCTGGTTACTACACCTGTGCTGCTGCCTGTCTTTCTGGAGCAGATAGATGTGAACATGTATCTGGCATGAGACAGCACTTTCTGATAGCAGTAGGAGCAGTCATGAATCAAACAGCAGGTTTTCTTTGGCACTTCAAATTTGAGAATCAGCTGAATGGTTTGTCCTTAAGACAGAATATAATAAACCCTAGGAGTATCTTTATTTGTTTTGCATGTGTAATGCAATTTGAAAACCTCCTTGCCTTGGCTTTGCAACATCGGGGTCAATTTATCTGAGGGGAAAGAACAGTCAGTTCAGGCCTATCAACTTAGCAGATCTGGTCACCCAGAACTTCAAACATGTGTTGTTTCTTTGTGAGCAACTCCTGTCACTTCAAAGGGGCCATTAATTGTTGGTTTGCAGATGGCAATAACAACTTTAAAGAAGTTCTGCTGAATTGTAATTTTGCTTCCTCCTGACAGATATCACCAGAGTGAGAACAATCCAGAGCAAAGTGGGTGCTATCGTCATTGTGTTGATGAGAACATTGAAAGGAGAAACCACTATTTGGATCTTGCAGGAATAGAAAACTACACATCAAAGTTTGGGCCAGGTAATTTGGTAATTTTTGTTACAACCTTTTCATCCTATTTCTTTAGTTGCACAGTCCACATCAGGGACAGTGTATTGTGAACCTGTGATTTATCTGTAGTGACTTGCTGGAAGAAATAGGACTGTGTGAATACTGCAAGGTAATTACTGGTGAAGGTGGTATCACAACAGAGTGGTTAATGTGCTGCAAGCCTGCTTTGAAGTACTTGTTTGTGTAGCTAAACCTGGAGGTCAGCCTAGGAGAGCAATCTTGACATCTATATTCTTCAGATTGTCTATGGGTGAGGTGGGGACTGATTTTTGGATGCTGGAGCTCATTCCCAAGATGATACCTGCATGTATTTTGTGCCCCAAAAATTGTATTTTCTGACCCCAAAATCGGACAATGGGGGTTCATACCTGGAATTTTGGCCTCTGTCTTCAAATTAAAGGAATTCAGATTTCCTCTTTGCCCTGTCCTCTGCTGAGATTTTGCAATTCCACTCACAGTTATTTTGGTGATTTTCACAGGGATGAGGATCAAGAGTAGAGTAGTGTAAAGACTTTAATACACACACACTTGCATATATATAGATGTGTGTGTATATTTGTATGTGTATTATTTATGAGTCATAACTATTATATGTAATAAAACTAGACAGCTATAATTGCATTCACTTCCTTAGGAAAAATTCACTCTGCTGATAATGCTCTCCCTGCCAACTGACTGCTACTAATTAAAACTTTGAAATGCTAGATGACTAACTCAACTTGTTATTTCCTAGGATCTCCTCCAGCAGCTCAAAAACATGACCCACCAAGCCGAGTTGTGAATCAAACTAGATCTCGTTCTCATGAACCTGAAAACTTCCATGCTCACCACAGGAAATCTCAAGTGCTGGATCAGAGCCACATCAATCTGGCTGAGAGTTCATATGCCAAGATTGCAGAAATTCAGCAGCGGCTCCGAAACCAGGACTCAAACAAGCACTTTGTGAGGTCTCCCAAGGCCCAGGGCAAAAACGTTGCTCCTGTGCATCCAGGAAGGGCAGTAAGGAATAAACCTTTTCAAGGGGCACCTATACCAATGGCTTCCCCAAGTGCACGGGTGGGCCAGAATCTTCCTTACCTCCCCTTGCAATCTCAACAGGTTCACAAGAAGCATAAGCAGAGGGCGAAGGAGAATCACCAAATGTGCAAAACCTTCCAGTCTCCAGGGACAGTTTTGGAAAAGGAACACGTGAGAGACCTGCCCACAGTCATTTTATATGAAGGCCAAGTTGGACAAATGATACAAAGACATGAACACCACCACCACCATGAGCACCACCACCACTACCATCACTTTTACCAGACATAAGAGAACATCCTCCAAGAATCATCCCATATGAAGGAAATGTGTTCTTGTGGTACCAGAACTAAGGCATTACTATAATTAATATTATTGTTACTCCATTAATATTCAGCTAGCATATATTTTAGAGGTTATATGGAACTCTTGAAACTTACCCTATTTATGTGTTGTGGAACTTCATAGCTTACTTAAACACCTTGTGGATTTTTTTCTTTTTTTGTTAAGTGGCTTGTAAAACAGCAAACAGCCATAGCTTTTTGAGCTGTGATTTAATACAGGTCGTCAACGCACTTCTTTACAAATACTACTTCCACTGTAGTAAGAAAGAGACTTCAAAGGCTGTTGCAGACATCTAACTCACCAGTCTGCTCTATGTCAGCTGATCACACACAAGCCTTTTATCAGGGGAGCAATGTTCGAAGGGTTGGACTCCAGAGATACTCAGAATAACAGAAAATACAAACAGCTGCTACCTCTAGTATTATTCAGATTTTATTTTCTTTTTATTGATTGTAATGTACTATGGGGAGGGGAGGGGTGGGAATTTTAATATACTACATTCATGTAGCCTGTTTGTGTTCACATCCTTTCAAATTATCGTAATAATTGCAAGGAAATATTATCTATATTTGTCAACAGAGCTACATTTGTATGACTTACACTTTATTTTCTTGGAGATTCTTCACTGACACAAGTACAGTCTGTTATATACTGGGTAATATTTAAATACACATCTTTTATTTTTGGTTTTTCTTTTGCTTACTCTCCGTTCTGTTTGGGGTAACCATGCGTAAAGAGGAGGATGTGAAATGAAGATTTCAAAAGCATCACTAGACTTTAGTGCTTGGGCCATAAGTATCATTCATAGGGGCTTGAGAAGGAGTGGGGTTGTTTGGGGGTTTTGTTTTTTTTTTAAATCCACAGTTCTTTGTTTTGAGAAAGAATTGAGGAAAATATACTTTCTCACTTTAAATGTTGGCAAATATATATAAAATATAAATATAAATATATATATATAAATATGCACACTCAGGTACATTTTGTTGTGTTTTAGAAATCTGTGGTTTGATTATTAACATTAATTTTTTTTTCCACAACAGTGACTTTTTAGAAACATAAGCCAGTGTCTCCAATTTAAATTTCCCCAGCACCTAACAGTTGTGCTTCTCCCACTTTAGAGACAAATCAACATGTAAAAAATATCATTTGCAATCATTCTGGCCATTTCTACCTTTTCCACTCTGTGAAGGAGAATGAGACCATACCCACAAGATCTTACTAAATGCTGAGAAACTTGAAGGTCAAATTGGAAGGCAAATTGGAAGAGTGAAAAGAAGGGTCAGTACAGTTTTATTTTTTGTGGGGCCCAGATTTATAATGCATTCAGTTGGGGTTTGTACAGAACACTATTTTACAGGTAGAAAGTGACTGTAAAACACCTACGTTGCTTTTGGAACTTTAGAGGACTCCTCACTTAAAAGCATAATTGTTCTTTAAACATATTTGCTTTTGGTTTTAATTATTTTAAATGTTGTGGTATTTTGTCTATAGTATATATTGTAAAATAATTATCCCACATTGTTAGAAGCCCTTTATGATTAGGGTATATTTTTTCCTGACTAGATTTTTGATCAGTCCAAAATGAAGTATTACCTTACTGCTGACCAGTTTTTGAAGGGATGTTGTCCTTTCTAAGAACATGGAGACATCAACTTTTAAAGAAATGTGGAAAGCCTTGCCTTCTTGTGGAATTGGAACAGAATCACTGCTTCCTGGTAATTAGGTCCATCTCTTGTCTCCTTGGATCAGTAGTTTTTTAGACTTATTGTTCTCTTTAAAAGATCTGGTTTATTTTATTTTATTTTTTTTTAGCTGTCAGCGATGTGTTCTGTTAAATCTAACAGAATGTTTTTAAAGTGTGTTTGATCTGTGTGACAACTATACTGTTCTGTTTATTTTTAAAATTCCTAAAGTCGAAAAATATTTATATGCAGAATTTTCTGTATTGAAAATATGAAAAGGCCACAAATTTGGTTAGTTACCACTGAGTTGTTCTAGTCTAAGCCTTTTTTGCTGCTTGTGTATCATTCTTTTTCAATGTATATATAACTATGGACTGCAAAAACAAAAAGGCATTTATATGTCTAGTAGAAGGAATAAGCTTATTTATACTATAGTGTTAACAAAGTCTGATGTATTCAAGTGACTTACGTTATACCGCATGCAAGCACACAAGTGTACATTCCATCTAAGAAGGGATGCCATGCTATTTGTTTTGAAGATGTTATTAAAGCTGTTCTCTTTTCAGTAAAGCATGTACTAGAAAAAACTGGGAGGTGGGAATTATTTCTTAGTCGTTTTTCAATGCAAATTGTTGCTGAAAATCAGAAAACATTCTGGAAAACCAGAGTGCTTTGAATGGTGGGCTTTTTGAAGAAAGGGCAGCAATGGAGGCAAAAATGCTCTTTCCCCCAGAGATACTTTGCTGGAAAAGATAACAGCGCCAGTCTGATTGAAAAGTATGCAGAACCAGCTGTGCCAGGTGAACTCTGAAAAGTAACACAACTGACTGTTGGTTACAGCCTTGCATTTATTTGTTTGGGTTTATTGTATTTGGAGATTCTTAAGACAAATTTTGCCTTGCTCAGATTCTGTGAAATACAAACACATTGTAATAACATGGCATCCCCGTACTAAACCTTTACACCAGCCATGTATGAACATACAGTATCTAACTACTGTGTTGCAGTTGTTACGTGCATTAAGTGTGAATAACATGTAGCACAGTTTCTTTTCACAGAACCTTAAATTTCCTTATCTTTTAAAAATGTTTGCTTTTCAGTATTTTGTATAGTAAATATAGATGGTTTTGACTAAATGCTTTATTTATTTAACAGCAAAAACTGTGCCAAGAGAACCCCCTGTTAATTAAAGTTCTACTAGTTCAGAAAGTATATTTCCTTCTTCTTCTTGTGGATTTCAGGGGCTTATTGCAATTGCTGTCAGTGCTTGCAGGATCCCTCTGATGAAAGAGTTTGCGTTAAGATTTTTGCAAACAGGATCAGGCCATAAGGTATGGACTGGTGGGTATGCTTTGGTTTTATGTTTGAACTATCAAGTTTCAATGTTCAGTTTCTTGTCCCCTATTATTAGACCTGTGCTGAGTAACTGATTTTTACAGCTTGTTATTAATTCTGAAAACCTTTTTTTTTAAAAAAAAAGAATAAGTATTATTTTAATTTCCTCTAAGCTGTGGCTGAATCCAAAGTGAAAATCGACTAGTTGATTTTCAAACAAAATCTTTCATTTCCATGCAATAAAAAAAACCAGAGCTGAGTATACATTATTGCTATTTAAAAGTAAAATGGAGTGGCATGAAGTAATTTCAAATGAAAATTCCAGGTTTTTCACTTACATTTTCTGTTTTTACATAAACCAATTCAGCAAAACTAAGCCAATCCCAAATTTTTGCACTATCTGCTGAGCACATTTCAGCTGACAACTTTTGCTGAGCCTTACCAGCTGCAATTTTTGGGAAACCAGGTTTCTGAAAAGAAAGATTGCTAAGTTCTTCTTCATGACCACCTAATACAAAGTTAACTCAGCTAAAAATAGCAAAGTAAAATCTCTCTCCCACTGAAATCACTGGCAAGATGGCCAGATTCCCCCTGGGTTCAGGGCTCCTGTTACTTCATTCCAGGAATGTGGGTTTGAAATCTATATAATGTACAGACAGTGATTTCAGTATTTGTTTTTTATGCACCTTGCTGCTGATGCATTTGTAATAGCTAATACTTAATGCAAGTTTTACTGTAGGAGATCAAGCTGGTAAGTTACTTAAGATTAGCAGCAAATAGTGTGCTTTATACTCGTGTCATTAGAGGATGTCAAGGCAAGTCCAAATGCCTTTGAAACATTGACATGTCTTCTTGTCACGGTTAGAAATTAGGCCCCAGTTCTGCCCTTGGATGCTGAAGTACAGGTTTTCTGGCATAATGGCAGACAAGCCCTTTAAGACCATAACAAATGAAAAAGCCACATACATGGCCTCTATAACTGCCTTCCTACTCCAGTCATCATGAGAGCACAGAACAGCAAAGTATAGCTGGAGAAGTACCTTAAAAGTGTATGTTTGTGTGTGTGTGTGTGTGTGTGTGTGTATATATATCTGTAAGTATGTATATATATATGTATATGTGTGTCCTCTGGCAGATGTTAGTGAATGGCACAGAGTGGATTCTGTCAGAGGTGATCTTTTAGAAAGGGATAAGTACTGTGTGTGCTCAGCAGTCTACAGGTTGCCACAAAGAACTACAGATGTGATGAATGCATACTGTTCTCCATATGTCATTGTGTACCTCAATAATTGACTGACAGATTTCATTTGTATTCCAGTTAACAGAAAATTTAAGCCCCTTGGGGCCTAGGTTATACTTGAGAAAAATTTATCATGCTAGAAAATTTACAAAAGCATTCACCATAATATTTGCCTGGAGTACAGGCAAGAATGTTCATGTTTGGAAACATGTCAGCTAATCAAGTCTCACCTTTAATTACCTTGATGCAATTTGATGCAGTTCATCAAGATCTGAAAATATGTTTTCAAACATGACTTATTCATGTTTTTGCTGGGAACCAAGTCAGCATCCTGTTAGTTGTCAGGCTTCTTTTTTTAAAAAATACACCAAGCAGAAACATGTTTGAAAATCCATGAAATAAAAATGGAACTTAATGTGTTTTCTAAATAGCTTCTGGAAGGAGATTTCTTTTCTAATTCACTTAGTGGCAAAACCAGCCTCAATTTATCACATAAAGATTGATTTTCTTTGCATATTTGACAGCTGTTCAGTTGATTTGATTTAGAAGGGCCTGTTTTGGGATTTTTTTTTTTTTTTTGTCTTGTGTACATTTAAAATGTGTTCAAATTGGGCTAAAAGGAACAGATGTAGAAAAGCAAATAACTTCATGCTGAAATTATTCAGCAGACATTGAACTGCTCTGTATTTGAAGTTTGGATTATAGTTATTAAATAATGAGGTTTTCAATGACACTTTAATTTACTTTTGTATTTCTTTATCATTCTAGATAAGTCAATTCTACTGAGCTAAAATGATAGAAATCATATGGATGAGGTCCTCTAATTTCTTTGTTTAAAAAACAGCAGAATTTAAGGACTATGAGAGTTAGAGCTGTGAGGAACGAATGGCAAGGGAAGGATGGAAAGATTTGAGAAGTGGAGGGATAGTGCAGAACTGACAGAGGGGTGGGGGTAGAGGGACAAGAGGCAGGAAAATACTCCATGGAGAAGCTATATTTGTATTACTTCTTTGAATTTTTTATGGGACATTTTCTGCTCATAAAATAGCAACTGTAGATCATAGAACGCTTTTCACTAGAAAAGCTTGAAAGACTTTCCAGAAGAGCTTAATCTCCAGTGTACAGTAGGAGGTGCAAGGAAGGAAAGCTGTAGATAATCACCACCAGGGCTGTGGCAGAATAAGAAATGATGGTCTGGTGTCCTGAGTCTGGGCCCAAGCTGAGGGAAATTTTTTCAGAGATGGAGGTGTTTCTACAGATGTTTTCAGTATTTGTTAGAATATGTTTTGAACAGTAGCATCAGTTCTTTTCCAGTTTGATTACAAACACATATAAATTAGTCAAATGTTGCCCAAAGCTTTGATATCTGTCCTGATTTTTCTAAACACTAAGCACTAACTATGCATGGGAAATCCACTGACACAAAGTATGATCTGTATGTAATAAGAAATAGCAGACTGGACCTATCAGTTTTCTCAACAGCCTGGTATTTCAGGGTCTGAGAATAGGAAGCTCCAGAATTTTCGTAAGAATGTTGGAGACATAAGGGGCTTCATAAATTTGGCAACAGGCAAACATGAACAACATTAGGCATATTGGTAATTATGTGCACTGTGCTTTCTATTTTTTATGACATGCATATGAAGTGGGGTTTGTGTCTTCCTTTGAGTGCCTACTCCATATAGACAAAGCAGCCTGTAATTGCTACCAGCTAAGAGATGTAATGTTTTGGTGAGCCTGTATTTTGTGGATGAAGTCGTGGGGTTCAGATCCTTCTGGTGCTGAGTGCTTATTCTTGCACTTAATCCTTCCCATTCTTTTCTATTCCCAAAGTATAGCACATTGAGATTTTGTGAATTTTCTAATGAAACATCAATAAACTGGGCCAAATTTGTCTTTTGGCTTCACAAATGGAAGCCAGAAGAGCCCCCATGCATGTCTTGGAATTTGGACCTTCAATTACAGTTTGCTATATGACTCATCATTTTTTCTTGTACTAATTTCAGATATTTGATAAGCTCTTTTTATGGTTTACAAGTTTAAAAAGACAAATAAAACTTCGTAGATTAAAACATTGGTTTGGAGGTTGTATTTTGTCTGTTCTCACTGGAGTTCTGTGAGCGGTCTTTTTTCTGTTGGCTTTAGCTTTAACCTACAAAGTGACTTTGGAGTGGGTGTTTATAGTTCTTCACTTACTTGTTCACAGGATAAGACTGTTGATAGATGAATAAAGTGCCACTTGAGGTTGTTAACAACCAGGACTCGTAATGCTAGTTCCACTAAGATAAACAGTTAAATGCTATGGCAATTAGCATCAAGGTCTCAGTTGGCCAGTGCTGATTTTTAAAGTCATTAGATACAGTGGTTTATAGATACCCATGGCCATGGAGTCTGGAGCCATTTATTCCATTGTTGTTCTGAGTGCTGTATGGGCTCTTGTGTGGTGCATGTCCAGGATATCTTTGCATATTCCTTGCCATTAGGAAGCAGAAGTATAAAACTTGTAATGTTTCAGTCCAAAGCAATTAACCCTCTCACCCTGCAAGGAGCAGAGAGGAGGAAAAGCTCAATTAAAGAGACTCAGGGTTTCCAGTAAGTACAAAAGTATGAAGGGAAGCAAAAAGCAGCACTGTGGGCCTCACATTCCTCCTGTCTCTTTACAACCTTCTCAGGGAATATTTTTTACTTTTGAAGTCTATAATCAAACCTTCTTGCTGTTTGAAAGGCCATAGCCCTCAATGGCTCTGTACATGCAACTTCCATGGATTTCAATGGGAACTTTGTGCAGCTCTACTGGATCAGCAGATGTAAACAGAGGTACTTCAATTTACACTTGCTTGGAATCAGGGCCCTGGGGCACTCACAGCTTGCGTTGAGCAGGGACAGGTTTTTATAAGGATTTTTCTGATCTAATAAGTGTGTACTAAAATAATTTAAATATTACAATCTCGATAGCCTAGGAATCTGAAATATGGAGTCATTTTGGCTAGTGACTATGAATTAAAGGAGTTAAGTCAGTGTTATCAGGAGTGGGAAGAGACTTTCATAACTTACTCTGCTACAGACATCATCACTGCAACCCTTTTCCTAATAACTGAATCATAAATTCACCATCACAGGATACTGTGTGTATGCTGATCTTTCTAACATTGGTTAATGAAGTTCATTGTGCTTGGAGCCTTTGTTCATATAGATACAGCTTCTGTTGACCACAAATGTAAAGGAAATCCTCTGAACAGCAGACCTCACTATGAACATCATGCGTGGCCTGATACTCACCTCCTCTAGGATATGCAGGACAGAGTCATTTCAAAGAAATTACCCAAAATTTCTGCTTCCAGGCACAGAAGAGGTTCATGTTCACTATGTCTTTAAGTCCAACAGAGAGGAGCCAAACTGATTCTGAGGCAAGTAACTATACCTTAAGAGGAGCATTAATGCCTTGTACTTCCTGATTTGTCCCCTCAGTACCAGAATGCTGAGTTCCTTGGATACTCTGGGACACAGGACAAGATGATGCTCATACTCAGTTGGGCCTTAGATTCCAAAATGCTCTTCTATCCCTTTAGTCAGAGATAGGAAAGGTTGGGAAAGATGTCACCGTGAAAAAGAACTTGACAATTTTTTACTGTTGACTCTTTGCTGTACTCTTTCATGGGTTTAAAATCCACTTATCTGAAAGTGTGCAGTTACATTTTGTCCTTTTTCATCATTTAAATGCATCTTCTTGATCTGAAGAAATAAGAGCAATTTAAAAAATTAGAGATTTTGTTTTCATATGTGCTGCCAAGTTTGATACTGCAAAGTAACTGCTGAATTGGCACAAGCAGTTTGAGAGAGCCAGCAGATTTAGGAAGGGAGAAGATAAACCTTATTATGTTTCTTTGCCAAAGGAGAAAAGAAACGATATTGACTTAAATGTGGGAAATTTAAAAGGGGCCATATGTTCTCACTTTGTGCTTTGTTTCTAATAGATAGACAGAAATCTTTGAAGTGTGGATTGGCACAGTAGGGTGCATGCTTCTGTAGAGAAAAGATGCTAAATGGGGAGGATGTGAGGGGGCACATGAAACTCTATTAGCCATGCAACAGCAAAGAGAGAAAGGCAAATCCAATGATAATGTACATCTGTTTCAGGGAATTTATAAGCTTTGAACATTTTTTATGTGCAGATAAGTGGATCCTTTTCTTACCATAACTTAGAACTTCAAAGCAGATTGTGTGGATAATGCAAATTGCTGAAATATGAGATTTTCCTACAAAGAGGTTTCCAAAAAAGAAAAAAAAGAAAAAAAAAAGAAAAGAAAAAGAAAAAGAATTAAGGCTAATTGATGCCACAGTCTTTTATGTACTGTGTAAAAACTCTACAAAAATTGATTTTTATGAACTAGGAAATTGATGAAAATATATTGAAGTCTGCTGTTTGCATTCAGGGACTGTAGTTTGAAACTGAGGTTCTGTGAATTAAACATTTGTCTCAGATATTACTACAGCAATATTGTAACATAAATTGAGATATGTAGCCAAGCTGTAATTGTATCAAAGTCTGCAGTGTCATAGGAATGTAAAACTCATGAGTGTGGTATGATATGCAGCACCTGATGTTAACACCACTGTAAAAGTAGTGTAGCAGGAATTCCTAGGCTATGAGAAAAAATTATTGCAAGAGACAAAAACTAGTGCAAGGGAGGCAGAAAGTGGAGGATACTGACGTGGTAAATCTCAGAAATGGATGAATATGTAATTTCTTAACTACTCAGAAAAAAAGAATTGCTCTCTGAACTGGAGGGTTATGCCTAGGCTTGGGGAATGCTGGCTGTGTTCCATCCTGGAGAGATGAATGTTCCAGCTGGAAGTGCAAGGCTATGACATCCTGTGTGAGAAATGACATAAGTGAAGGGATTTTGAAGACACTTATTTATGGCTTGTACTGCAGAGATGCATTCCCTTCATCTCTTGGCAGCCTCAGCCTTCAGGGCCAGCTTTGTGTTTTCCCCACACTGGGACTGCTGGGTGCGGGGGTGCTGGTGCTCAGATTGGTGCCAGACACGTAGGCAGCCAGAAGCAGGAGCTCACGTCTCCTTGCTCAGTCTTTGCTCAAGAAGGCTTCAACTGCCAGCCTGGCATCTTCAGTAGATGTCTCTCTCATGCACTTCAGTCTGAAGAGAGCATCACAACCCTAGTGCTGGATTTTTTAATTTATTTAATTTTTTTTTTCTAAAACTTTGCACAAGCTTGGTCACCATCTGTCATGGTGGGAGAGCCCTTGTGGAAACTACCAGGCCTTGGTACCCTTAATACCCTTTTTATACTTTTGCAATGTTTTTCCACGTCAGCGCTTGTTCCTCTGCCCCAAAATCCACCTCAGCTGAGGAGGCCCTTCTGGAACCTTCCGGAACCTTCCGGAAAGAGGCCTGGCAGGCACCTCAGCTGAGGTGGGAAGCAACAGCTGCGGTCTCCTCAGTCCCTGCGCAGCACCAGCGCTGCTCCCTCACTTCATGCTGGTGGTGACTCCAAAGGCCTCCCCTTCACACCCTGCCAGGTATGATTGCCCTTAAAAAGATAGATGTTTTTTTCCCAGCATTTTGGCTCTGGAGGGTGACCCTCTAAGGAGATGAGTGTGGTGAGGCTGTGGGATCTGTCCCCATTCCAGGAGTGCTTTCCTAACTGCAAGTAAACAGAAATCCTGTGAGGTAATGAAAAATTTTACCTCAGGAATTGGGTCAAAACTAAATGGTTTAGGCAATCTGCAGTTTCCCTGGCTTTAGCCACCTTTGCCAGGTGCTGTTTGGGTTAAAGAGTCAGGCTGGGCTCCAGCAGCTTTGGCACCCCTCCGGTGGCCCTTTCCGGTGCTGCGCCATCTCTCTAGGCTCGCCGGCCATGGGTAAGCCAGGGCCACGCTAGCAGAGGGTTAAACTGGAAGCAGTCTCACCTCATTTATTTACAGTCGTACCCCAACAGCAGGGAAAGGGCAGTAGGCAGTGATGTTGAAAAGAACAGCTGTATGCCATCCGATTAAAGATAGAAACATGAAGCATGCAGACTAATTAGGTTCCCAAGTGACAGTGTACAAAGTGTACAGACCAAACAGAACAGGGTTCTTCTGCTTGTTTTGATCATCTCTGTTTCTATCACTTTGATGAAAATAGCTGCTTGATTTGTCACTCGCTGTGGCTGCCAGGAGATCTCTCACCCCTGTGCTCTCAGACGGCCTCACTGGGTTGGTGCCGCCCTCATGGCGAGTGTCACAGCCCGGACACGGAGCCATTTCATAGCCAGGCAATGATGCAGCTCCTGTTGTCTGCAAGTGGGGCCAGTCAGCAGCACTGTCCACAAAAGATGAAAAATGTTCAGAACTTCTGAATTTACTTTCCTGCATTGTGTTTTTCCAGCCAGCTCTATTAGACATTTTCACCCTAAACAGGGTGCGGTGGGCATGCTGTGGCCAGCTTACAACAGCATGGACTTCAGTTGGATTTTTTTTCTTCTCTGATGTCTTTCAGTCATTTTTTTCCTTCAGGGGCCCAGCTGACTCTTGGTTAGGTCAGTCTGCTTGCTTCTTAACCCATTTGTAACTCTAGTAGCTTTTGATGTAGACTGCATATGAGCCAGAACCAGACAGCATTCTCCCCATAACTTTTTTGTAGTTTTCTTTTCAGAGTTCTGAGTAGAAAATTACCTTAAGGATAAACATGAAGAAAAAATTAATCTAAAAATTATCTCCCATGTGGAAAATGAATTTGTGATGTTTCAAAATCTATGATACTCCAACAGGAGGCTAAAGGGATACTTTAAGCAAGTAATCCCATGAACTTCTCTATCAAGTTCAAGAGAGAAAAGCTTGGCTCAAATGTAGTTCTGCAGCACGTTATAAATTGAAAACCTGAAGGGCTGTGACAGGTTTGAATTCTTTGGTTGTAATGATGCTCAGAAAGAGACTGAGAGATGAAACTACTCACTGTGAAGAGATGCTCTTTTTTTCTTCTAAGTGTAATAGCTCTGGGTTTCTATTGCTAAGATGCCTGAGTTGGAAGTATAGGGCTGTTTTAAATTTTCTTTTATTTAGTATAGCTTCCAATGTACTCTGGAATTTAAAGTTAACTCTAATGTAATTCCAGGCTGAATATCTCAGCAGAAACCTTGAGTTTTCAGACGGTAGTATCATTGATGGCTATTTCATTCCTGATCATCATTAATAAGTAATGATGAGATATACATAAACACTTTTTTTTTTCTTTTAATCATGATCTTTCTTCCTGAAGTATTCCTGTTTTAGTCTTTTAACACTCCCATTTTTCATTCTTTGAGACCAAAGTTCTCAGCCTGCACTTGTTTAACTGCAATTGACAGTAAGGGACTCCTTGAGGGAATTATGAATTCATCTTCATGCACTGGAGACCTGATGTCCTGTAAGCTGTCAGCCTCACTGTAACATACAGAACATATTGTCAAGACTGCTGTGTTGTTGATGAATCAAAATGACTGCTGTTCTTTACAGTAAGAGCCTAAATTGCTCATATATTTTATCAGTATTGAGTTTCTTATCTCTACTGATAGGATAGAAGGTTACATCCACTTAGGTCCTTAATAATTTTGTTTGATAAAGTATTCAATTAGCACTAAGAGTGTCAACTCTTATTTGCTGTTTTGGTTACTTGCAGTGGATTGATTTTTTTATATTTAAAAAATTTTATTTAAATTTTTTTATTATTATTATTTTATTTTTAATAGTTCAAAGTGTTATATCACTTCTTAAGTCTTTAAAGATACATAAAGATACAAGGGTTTTCTCCTTTGATTGCAAGAATAAGTGCAATTGGAGAAAGATAAATGAGCATCTGATGTTACAGTAATACTAGAGTGTTACTAGAGTGTTCTAGAGCTGTAGTGCCAAGGAAAAAATACAGCATATCCCTTATTTTCTGGGAGGTTTTGGGTCTGCCGTGTAATGTTTATTATCTGGCACTGTGGAGGAAATTGATCTGTTAGCCTTAACCTTAACCAAAGTTTACACCTACATGAGTTCAGTTAATTAGTCTAGTAATGAACTGGTTTATTTATGAAATTTCTGGAAATCACAATGCCTCATAAAGGTCTTAAGTTTGCACTAAATAAATATTACCAAACCAGACAATGCTAGCAGGTACTTTAGCATAGCATTACAGTTTTGAGAGCAGCCAGTGCTGCATGCATTTCAGGGATGGGATGAAAAGCTGCACATTGAGAAGTTACTTCCCAAGGCTTTGCAGGAGTCTGAGCTTGTCTTGAGGCCTGCAGCAAAAAGGTGACCCTGTCCTTTCCAAAACTCCCAGTCCCCTGTGCTGGGTGATGGTCTTACTATTATAAATCTCTATTTTTTTTATTTTTTTTATTTTTTTTTCCCTTATGGACTGCCTAGTATTTAGTCTTCTACTTTTGTTCATGGTTTTATTTTAGTCTTCTAGTAAAGGGTGGGATTTCAGTGAGGGAGAAGGGGGTTGCTCTTTCTGTTGGGGAGCTACAAAGCATGCTCAGGCAGGATGCTGGAGTGTCAGAGGGTCCTGGCAGGGCTGTGAGGAGGCTTTGATGAGCACAGGAGCATCAGAAGCTGCAGCCCAGCCTCAGCCTGTTGGCTGCAGCTCAGAAAGTCTTGGGACAGGCTGAAACCATACTTGGAAGTAAGGCCCATTTATACTCAGAAAGTTGCCTTGGCTGAACATATTGATACTAGTAGAGAAGTGTAGTGCTGCTGCTACAGACATAGGTGTGGTTTGTTTCAGGGTGTAGGCACCTGCAATTAGCCCAACTTTTGCAAGAGACTTTAATCTGCTCCTTTACCTGTATGTCTCTAGTCTGCTGCTACACAGCTTTGACAAAACTAAAAATGGCTTTTTGCAGCCAAGTTGGCACAGACAACTATTTATTTGTGAACAGGCTGATGAATAATATTTATGGTGATTTGTAATGTCACCAGGCCTTATTTTGGGCCCAGGAAAAATGGAGGGGAAATATGACCTATAGAGGGTGTGATTTTCTGTGTTTTGCATGGGGAGCAAAGGCAGTATGGAGAATTTCATCTGGCTTATCTGTGTGCCTCCAAAATGATTCTTTTCAACATCTGATAGGTAGCCAGAAAAAGGTGGTGTAGTACATACAATACTTGAGCACAAGCAGCAAGGGGGGTAAAAGGAAGTGAGTGTGATGCTGTTAAACAATTCTCAACAATGTGTATCTTCCAAGCACATCGGACCACTACATTGTGATATTTCTATTACTATAAGCAATATAAATAACATCATGGACATTATTTTAACATTTTAATCCTGGCACTCTTGGCCAGCTAATAACAATAGTGAAAGCAGAAAGATTCACATGTGTCTTAGAGATCAACAGACAGTCCTCTAAGGTAGACTGAGTCAGTGCTTTGACAGGGTGAGATTCTCACTGGAATAATGTTGAAAGCAGAGGGCAGAATAACAATGAGTCTCAGGAGCACTGAGTCTACAGAGGAGTTGAATTCAGAGGGCAACAGTGACAGAGATTGAACTCCAAAAGGCAGAAATAAAAAGGTTAAGTCACACACAGAACTTCATACAGTCAGAAGGTGCTGTAGAAATCTGCCAAATATGTCAAACCACCCTCCCCGCCTCTGTACTAACAATGGTATTTTTAGGCAATACAATTCTCCTCAAAATCCACATTAATTCAGAAGTTTTTCCTGACACTCAAAGTATCAGCTTGGAAAACCTCTTCCATTCTTCAGCAAGTACCTGTCAGCGAAGGGGAAAGGACTGGTGCTCTGAGGCTTCCATTTTCAAGCCTGGTATATGTCAAAAGCCTCTGAAAACTGCATCAGAGGTATCCATTTTGTTTTGTTGGCTTTAGCGACACAGATAATTTTTCTATAAGGCCTAGATTACACTACAAAAAGAAGCATTCTAAAGTACATCGTGTCTCTTTTTTTCTCTCTTTTAAACTTACAGATATTTTGTTTGTATAGGCAGAAAGAACACAATAAAATGATACGCTGAACCATCTTTTAGCCTTGGTACCTACAAACTTGCTTGCTCTGCTGCTCAGTAGATACAGCAAAGATAGGAACTGTAGCATAAAGCAGGCTCAGGTGTTCCTTTTCTATTAACCTGTAGTGAAATGAGGCAATGAGGCAACCAGGTGTCACTAATTACCAGGTAGTGGGCATGAGCTTGTGTTAAGCCCAGCTGTACCTGATTAGGGCGGGCCCCCACTGCGCATGAGCAGGATTAGGGGACCAATAAAAGTTGAGGCCTGAGACACAAGCTCAGCTCACTCCAGAGCAAGCCAGCAGAGAGGTTGGTTGCTTCTGGAGCAGTAGCACTGAGCCGGGCTCACCAGTCCTGAGGCAACAGACTCAGGGCACTTTTTGTGCACTTCTGCTGGAACACCTGTTGGACCTTGGAGCACTGTGCCCTAAGAGAGGTTTGTCTTGCAACATTAACTATTTGAGAGACATAAGTTACGTTTCAGATTTCTTCAGTATTATAAGGCCCATCGACAGTCTACAGGTTTGGATTTTTGCAAGAAATCAGAAGGGGTTATTTGGATTGACCTGTGTGAGTAATTTGCTCCTTAATCTTTGTCCATTTATAGCTTGGTTTCTGGGTCTTTCTAAGTAAGCTGCAAGCTATATCCGTAAGTAGAGAAGGGCTTTCTCAAAACCTAAGCTTAATAAAAGGTTTGTTTGGCACAAGCTTAACTGGATGATGTTTACTTGCTGTTTAATGAAGATAGGCTAACAAGGATTTTCTCTTGGCTCCCTGCAAACTTAGAGCCAGATGAGATGAAATGATGTGAGCCAAGCTATTTGGTTTCAGCCACACACAATCACATCTGTGAGTTTTTGCAGAGCATCTATGAAACCCCACTCATTCACTTCTTTCAGACACAGGCATCAACATGGTTTATGCCCAACATAATTTTCTAGGTCAATGAGCACATCACAGATTTGAATAAAATAAAAGCAAGTTAGACAAGGTTTAGCTATTAAACATCTCTGTACCAATGCTCAGTTGTCTGACAGAATTAGGATCTCCTGGGTTCCACTGGGTAATAAGAGCAGGCCAATGGCCACATAAGTTCCACCTGGGCAGCAGAGTAATAGAAGGCCTTGGGGAAGCTTCTGTGGTAGTGGGGGGCAGTTACAGGATTGGACACACAAAGCCTCCTCCAAACTCCCAGTAAAATTAAATGGCATCTCCCCTCTGACTGACAGAAGCTGGATCAGGCCTCCCATGAATTGTAATGAATAGTTATATTAATCCACTCCTATGTAGCTGTGAAAATCCTGCATTCCCTTCTCTGGGATGATGGTGCAAGGCTAAATCACCGTGGATATTTGATTGCATTCTGGCTCATGTAGCAGTAAGAGCATTACCAGGCAGCATTTTATCAAAGACGAGTGCTCTCTACAGTACTCACAACAAATCTCAACTTATTGAAACTCCAGTAATTAAATGTTTTACAGACCCCTGCAACATCAGAAGACTCTGTGAAATGGGCATGGCTGCTTTCAATATGATCTCATAGGGATCTGATTACCATTTTGGCTCTCTTCTCACAGTCATTCGAGTGGACCTTCAAGAAAGTGTAACCCTTTCATTTTCAGACTCTCTTGGTATGCAAAACACTTGTTCCAGAGTAAAAGCCTGGTATACAAAACCAACAACACAGGAGCCAAGTAGTGAAACCGATCACATCTGTGCTGGTCTTCAAGCACAATACAGCAAGAAAATGAGGAATAGTAATTTTGGAAATGTTTTGGAAATTTTCAAGTCCTAAATTGAAAAGAAAAGCTCTCTCTACAGCAGAAAGTCAGGGATAAACACATTTGTTCTGAGCCAGTTGTGGTAAAAGTTTGACATATGTTCTTGTGTTGGTACCAGTTATTGATAGAATTCTGTTTGAAAGGAGTAGCCGACACTAAAATATGTGCAGAGTCTCCTTGTAGCCAGTTGCTTTAAATGTAGTTCCTGCAGATTAACAAGTGACCAAAGTTTTCATTCCCCTCCTTTTGGAGCAGGCACATTACAAATGCACATCAAAGAAAATGAGCTCTTTTCTGACTTACAGTCTAGGCATGTTCCTGACAAACCACATCTGATGAAGAGTCTTAAAAAAATAGCAGAAGCAACACTGCCGGCAGCAAAACAACAACAGGGCTGGCCCCTTCCACCAGCCAGGGGAGGATGGTTAATCAAAGGATTTTGTACCAGGGAGAGGAACTCTGTGCTTTATATTGAAGCAATGCAGTCAAATAATACATATGCAATGACCTAGCTAGGCAGCATTCTAACAAATCTCATTTAATTACGTATCTTTTCCTCTTATGACATTCTTCTCAGCTCCACTACAGTCTGGGAAATCAGTAACAAATGTTCATTTTGAATGTCTCTATTCTCTAGCCTTGGACTAATTACACACATTCCTGCTGTCTTTGTAAGGGCAGGGTAGTTTTTCACTTCAAACAATGAAACAAAACATGAGAATAAACCATCCTCGATAGCATTTGACACAATAGGAAAATAAACTATGAATCAAATTAAGTATTTTCTATTGTGCTGTGCAGCACTTTCTGATAGTGTAACTGTCTTCCTCCCAGGATTATTGACAGTTCTTGTGTCTTCTACAGTGCTGAGCTCCATTGCCTTGATTTCATGACCAGTGAGCTGCAGAGTTAAGCATTTGCATAGGAATCAGAACTGCTCTGTTTTATTGCTGGCTACTTGCTATCACAGCCAAAGCAAATAATATCTCTTATTGTACAATTTCTTCATCTCCAGCACAGGAAGGACCATGCTTTTCTAAATCCCTCCCAGTGACCTGTGAATGAAAAACACAGCACGTGCACTATTATTATCAGTATTAGTGAGGTGACGCTGGGGGTCATGACACCTGGAGTGTGTAAAAGTCACAGGTGTGAAACAAATAAGCTTGTGAAATAAATTGTGTGTGTTCCTTTGAGCCACTGTAGTTTAGGCACTGGGGCCCAGATTTAATAGACAGAAATGAGAAGTGGCTTGTTTATATGTTTATACAAGTTTGGTGAAACAGGCAAAGATGTTCACATATTCCTAGGGAAAGCAGGAGTACTTCTTTAAGGGAAAAGAGAGCAAACTACAAGTTCCCCTGGTCTTGGCAAATCATGAGGCGTTTTTCATTTTGTAACATCAAAGTCAGCTCCTCTTCTTTGATGTCTTCGCATGCTGTTTAAGGTAAAGCATGAATGAAGAAATGTCAATCTGCAAGGTGTCCATGTAGTTTATGCTGAACACTGAAGAGGACTTGTAGATAAAAGGCAAACACAAGGTCTGATAATGAATGTCCAACAAGGAGGTGTGCATATCTAAAAGGAAACACTCAGCTGGAGAACAGCTCTGCAAACCTTAAAACTCTGCTTAGCCCAAGTTTAACAGATTAAGAAAAAGGGAATTTTTTTTTTTTTTAAAGTGTAGAAATTCCAAGACAGGGATTGTGTAAAAAATCCTTGTTATTTTATTGGAAATTAATGTTCTTTCAGTGGTTTTACTTCACAAGCAGAAATGCGACGCCCACTGTGCTTAGATTGACAATGTGTAATTTTGAAAATATGCCAGGTTAACACTGGGAAAAGCATCAGAGAGGAAAGTATAAACCAGCACAGTATATTCTGGAAATTTATAGCAGCTGCTTTGTGATGTCTAGTGTGTAAACACTGGCAGAAGTTGTATGATGAATTAAAGAAAGGAAAGTGTCTGTTATTCAATGCAGTTCCTACCTATATTCTAGAGACTGTAATGGAGTGACAGTTCCTTGGGGAGGCTAAGCAGTGTTAGGATAATGGGGAAGGTACTTTCTGGACCCAAACCCCACATCTTTCAGTTACAGAACATCGAGTGATGTCACTAGAAACTTCAGTATAGAAGAGAGTGTTGCTGCTGTATCATTCTGCTGCTTGCACTGAATTTATGTTTCCCGGTTATTATTCCTGAGGCTGGTGGAGAGGTTGGTTTTATGAGCTGTGTGTGCTTTGCTTGATTTACTCACAGAGCAAGAGCTGTCCTGAGAAGAGAAGCACCCATGGGGGCTCTGATGGGAGTTCAGGCTTTTTCTTTGTTCAGACAGCCCTGCAGGAGGCAGGTCTGAAATGTCTTACTTTTACCACCTGTCTACCAGACAATGGGCTGAGACTGCAATATTGTTTTGATTAATTAAGAGTATAAAACCCCTACAAGGGATGCCTGATGGTGGTGGGCCATGTCTGAATTAGTAATGCATCAAGGTGAGTTCCCAGACGTAGCCAGGTTCTCTCTGTGTGTATTCATCTGTTTAACACTAAAATGAGCCTTGCCCAGTAGGATTAGAAATTCTTGCTGGAAATGATAGAGATGACTGGTTGTTTGATGTATGACAGTGGAGGAAATGATATCCACAGGAAGCCAGAGAAACCAGAGTTAAAACTCCATAGCTTTGGTCAAGGCACTTAAATGCTAATCAGTCTTTTTCTATTAGTTGGGAATAATTGTAAGAAAATAATAGCTATTACCAGTTTGAAGATGGGGAAGAGACAAATATAAATACAGAGTGACATTTTCTGTTTAAGAAAACATCAGTAAGAGCTGCCCAGAACTCCAAGGAAACTTTGCAGCCTTAGGATGCTAATTCATAAAAGAAGAATGTGGGTTATAATGCTTGGAAACACTGGTACCTTATGTGGTTTCATTCTTATATGTGGACATCTTGTGAGAAGATAATAGTAGACAGGACACCTGCATTTTCTCTGGAAAGCTATCTATGATTACTGAGAATCATCTCTTGTATTTCTTAAATTTTTCTTCCTCTCTATTCTACTTTAACAAAGCAATGTGCAGACACAAAAAAAAATACAATCTGGATAAAAGAGGACCTTTTCTTTCATCCAGATCTCCCTGCCAGATTCAGACTTTTTTTGGCTGAGGAGGACTAGGTGTGGAAGAGGCTGAGGGAGAGTCCAAAGTCAGCAGCCAGAAACATTTTTTCTTAGTTAAGGTGGAATAAAAGTGAACAGAGATTATCTGATTGTGAGAAGTGTGAGCTGGCTACATGCTAATTTACAGATTTGTGGATATATGCAAGTGAGATCTGGCATAATTTTAAGACTGCTCTTAAATAATTTCTCTGGATTTAAGATTTTTTTTTTTTTGAGTTTTATCATCAACCCATGGAATTCATGTTCATTAAAGAAGTGCCTTGGAAAGTCCAAGAATGGGAAAGCTTCCCTGGGGCAGGCATGCAACTGGACAACCCTTTGGAGTGCTCCTGGAACAATCCCTACTGAATGCCACTGTACACAGGTACAGCTTCACTGAGCTTCTATCTTCCAAAGCTCCAGGACTTTATTTTGGGATTTAGAGCGACCATGGGATCAAGAAGATCCTTGTGCAGAACTAAACAAGTTAGATAGGTCTGGTAGATATCTAAATATTTGCTGTGAAATTTGAGAATTTTGAGAAAAGAGGTTGGTTTTCAAGCTCTGGGTCTTTTAAATGTCATCTCTGAAAACTACTGATAGTCAGTAGGATGAGAGTTAGTATTGTCTGACAAGGATATTTGTGGGGAGCAACTTCAAAATACAACACGGAAGAAAAGAATTTCAGGACTCTCAAAAGGACTTCTTGTGGCAGCAAGAAAATTTTATCCCTTAGCACCTGTGCAGAACGAACTGTATTTGTTCCAGGAGGCTTAATCACCTTGTTTTGTTATGATCCTCTCTCTGTTCAGTTTCTCCAGACACAGGGAATTGAAATAGGCCTGGCAGGCAGGGGGTGATCTCAGTGTTTGAATCTGCAAAAGAGAGAAGAACCAGTGGATTCGTTTGTTCAAAGTATATTCTCTCTCGTGGGCTCCTGAACTTCAGTATTTTTTAATGGGGTGCCACAGTACTTTAGCTTACAGCAGTGATAATGATTTTTTTTTCGTTTTTTGTATCATGTGTACTGTAGTTGGGCATTAAAAGCCCTATTCAGCTTCACTCGTGTGAGGCACTTCATACAAATCTTATGAGAAGATAATCCCTGCTTACTAGAACAGATCTGTTACAGAATCACTTTCCTGTCATACTCTAGCTCTGACATTCTAGGCTGTTGTCACAGGAAGGCAGATATGTCTGTACAATAGAGAGAAAGGTGGGGTCTCAAATGTATTTTTCTACATTTTCTGACATATATGAGACGCTGAACGTATGTGACAACTAAAGTCTCTTCCCCTCCATTTTGAAACTTTGTCTGTATATCCCCTTTATATTAATTTTAACTTTTTAGCCTTAGGGCTTTGATCTATTGTGACCCTACCCAGAAAACATCTATGGTTTTGTTCTCATCCTTCTCTTGTTCCTTTTGAATGCTTCTCTCTTTATACCTCCTTCCTTGTTCAGCACAGTGTAATGTGCTATGCTTCCTGAACCTGCAACCTCCCTCATTCTTAAAAGCACACCCATTAACACAGTGTACAAACATTGTCCCCTTTGCCAGTTTCCTGAAAACCTGCTGCAACTGCAGTGCAGTCAGGTCCTGGGGAAGACTCTGAATGGGAGCCAGCTCCTGGCTCATCCACTGCACGTTGTCTCCAAGTAGTTTGCCACTCTGCTGGGACTGTGAGGTTCCTTGGATCCACATCTCTCTCATATGGTGCAGAAACCTCTGACAGCACTTAACAAGCAATGACTGGTAACAATAAAGAGAGACTTCAGAAAGTTGTATTTACATGTAAAAAGACACAGGGGCATTTATTTATAACAGATTGCCCAAAAGAGGTGGCTACTACAATGTGTAGCTATGGCTTACTGCAATGCCAGAAGAGGAGAGTTCATGTTGTCACTAAATCAGCACCTCAGGGTCCTAACCAGGGCTGTGCTATGACTATTATTTTACTGGCACTGTACAAATGTATCATGCCAGTCACTGAAATGAAGAGATAACAGTCTTAACAGACAAGATAATTAGGGTGCAGTGGATATAGAAAGGCTTTAAAGGGCCCTGCAGCCTGTCAGAGGCAGAGATGGCTCATGGCATCTTAGCACAATCTGAGCCTCTTTGTCACTCTTGCTGCTGTTGACTAAAATGGCTATTTTGTTTATTTGCCCTGGATCCTGTGGCCTGCAAGCCTCAGGCCCTTCTGCAAGTAAAGGGACCAACAGGAACAGAGAACCTTAAGCATTTAAAAGCTCTGTGTACGATTTCTGAAGATCCTTGCCATGAAAAAAATGGTCTTTAAAAGGGACTGATTTGGGATGGCAGTAAAGGTACAAGGCTTTAGGTTTATATTATACAGCTAGGGGGAGCTGGAGGCTTTTTTACACCCTTTGCACCACTAAATGGATTGAGTCCACTGAACGTGGCAAATTGTACTAATGCTCAGAGGCCATTCAAACCCTAGCTGTGGCATTCAGTGAGCATACTAAGCTTGAAACAAGAAATTTTGGACTTGATCTGAGTGCCTCTGTCTGAGCTTACTCAATTGGTATGTAAGTGAAATAGAAAATGAACTCTAAAGGATATCCTGGGAAAACAGGAAGTTTAGGGTAGAGTCTGTCCTATAGTTCAGCGAGTCTGTTGAGAACTGTGATGCATTGAGGAAGAGCTTCTGGAAAGGGGAATCCTGCCCCTAAGCTGCTGTAGTTCAATGAGGTGTCAATAAGCATGTACACATCAATACTTCGATTTTCAAAAAAAATACCTTTCTCAAGTTTCCCCACAAAAGGTTATTGAAGAAACTACATTGCCAAGAAGTGGGTGGACGGGTTATTTTATTGAAAACTTATTAAAAGACAAGGAACAAAGGGCTGGGCTTAAATATTATTTCTCCATTACCAGGGACAAAATGTGAGTCTAGATGGCCTAATACTGGCCTCATCCAGTATTTATGTTCTTCAGGCAGCTGCAGTCTCTTTTCTAGTCTATGTTTGTAAAGTGGCCATGTGAATATCTTCTTTGTTACCTAGAAGCAACTGATAGAATTCTGCTCTCTGTGTTTAGTGAGAAGGGATTAGCAGAGAGAGGTATGTACTGTACACAGAATTAGAAAGAGTCAACTTTGGGCCACTCTTTTTAGCCTAACTTAGAAACTTCTAAAGTAAACCATGAGTTCCAGCCCTATTGGATCTAGGTCTTGGAGCACTTGGCAGCTAATTTATTTGTGGAGAGACAGTTCATTTTCATTGTTTCTGAAATTTGGTTTAAAACTGACTTAGACTGGGTAGCCTTTTAGCACTGTATTCATTGTATGCCTTACTCAAGAAATAATGGGCAAATGAGCTGTCAGAGACCTAAAAGGGATGATAGTAATTTTCAGTTTATTATGAGGAGAAAATGCATCTGGAGTGATCAAAGGTAAAAGCTCTGCCCTCTGGAGCAAAAGCAGCCCCTGTGACAAGCAGGCATTTTGTGGCACACCTGGAGGTGAGCCATGGGTCGGATGCCTGAGACTGATTTTTTTTAATTTCCATTTAGAGGAGGGTAGTAAAAAAAAAAAAAAAAAAAAAAGAGCTGAGACAAAGGAGGAGCAGGAGCTGAAAGGAAACAAAATGTTTAAAACAGACTGAAGGATTCCGTCCCCAACTGGTGCAGTTTTGCTGCTGGGTTTCACATGCTTCCACAAGTTTCCAAAACCAACAGCAGCCTTGTCTTACTACAAAAGGAATAAAACAAACTTTAGTGCCTGCTCAGTCTCTCTCTTAGAACAAGAATTTTCAGTGTCAGTCCAGCTGTTTTTTTAACAGAAGCAAGATTTTTCCAACATGTTATGGAAAAGAGGGGGAATAATGTAGAATCAGCTTCCTTGTAATCTAAGGCACTAAGAACTGTATTTTTAAGAATGTTGGCTCCCCCCAAAATGGGAGCCTGGGAGACAAGCAGAGCAGGAGCACATGGTTCTGTAATACTGAGGCAGCTGGAACTGTGAATAAAAGGTATCACTTTAAGGAACCTTGGGCCCAGAATGATCATCTGATACCACATTGAATCATGAATAAAGAGAATGCCCTAACTAGCCTAAGTAGAATAATGGTACATCCAGAACTGTCACTAGAAGTATCTGAAATCGTAGGAGACAATTGAATTTATGAATTGAAGTTACAGAAAGTATTTGCTATTATGAAATGCCAGTAGGGAAATAAAAAAAAAGAGAAGACAGTTATGTGTAACGATTAGAGGTCTTTGTGCTCTTGATGTATTTAGCAGTTCACAGGTAAATTCAACCAGAAGAGGTGTCCTGTGAGTCCTTAGTACAAAACCAGGATAATAGAACATTCCTTGCAAAACATGCATATGAATGTCATTAAAGCTCCTTCTAGTCCAGCAGAGAAAAAGCTGCAATAGTGGAGAGGTGTGATGGAATTAGAAAATACCTGCTTGGGATGATGAATCTTTAAGAGAGCTGTCTTTTCAAATGGCTTCATTTCTTAAGGCAAGTATAAACCAGGCATCTGAGGTCTGTTCTGGGCTGTGATAGAGTAAGAGTCCAGAAGGTGGGCAGATTTCTGGGGGTGTCAGCTCTAATCAAAAATGTGCCATCAAGGAAGTTTGGGTTAGCAGAACGGACTGCAGGGCTGTAGGGATGTTGTGCTTTATAAGAGTCTGTGCAATGTACGATGCTCTTGCTCTGTGGAGGGTCAATGGCACTGGATGGAGTGAGCCCTAGAGCAATCTGGGCTCCAGGGCTTAAGTACATCTTGGCTGGAGTGAAAACAGTGGCCTGGTTTCAGACTGACAGCCCACCTCAGGTATGCTGCAAGAAGGAGGAGTGCTGGGAACAAAATATCTGACAGTAATAATAATTGGATTATTGCATGCTGGATATACCACACCCCACAAAGTTGCTTCTTACATTTCATCAGTACTAACAGCAGTTCTGGCTCCCTGCACTCTTCTGACTTCCACTGTCTGAAAGCAGGCTGACAAGAACTAAGCAGGTTCTGGTGCTTTTAACACTCTGATTCCTTCTCTTTTCTTTCTGCAAATGTCATATCAAAGAAAATGAAACAACCACCTAACTTTAGGCTTGGAAACTAAGGGTGGTATTCAATGAAGGTGTCATAATTCAAGTTCCAGTTTAAGTCACAGAATAAGCCTAAAATGAGGCCGGAATGTTCAGAAAAAGCTTTGGAGATCTTTTTCTCTTTAGATGTGTTGTAACTTGATATTAAAGATGCTCCTAATTCTTCAAGTACAGTGGATGCAGACTTCCAAATCTTTTGGCTGTATTCATGTTGAATTACTGCCACATGGAGTGGAAACCAGTGAATAACTCTCTTCCCTTACTCTCCTCTTGTTAATGCTTCCTCACCCCCCACCTTGGTGTTAAGAATAGAACACTAACGTTTCATCAGACCTAATAAGTCTTGCTCTTTAAAGATCCAAATTCACCTCTTTTTTTTCCCCCTTCTCTCTGAAGCACTCCTTGGTAAAACAACTAAGCTGCATTAGGTTCTATTTTAAAATGGTCTGCTGCTGACAGCTTCAGTTCTACAAGGAGCTGAAAATGGCTGGCAAACCTTTATACAAACAGCATGGAAAACATCACACAAAGCCTGGGGAAGAAATGACTTTAGATGTAGGGATTACAGAAGAGTGAATACAATTTTAAGATAAAATACAAGTGATTAAGTTAATGATGGATAATTTCCCTAGTTTGAAAACCATAATTAATAGGAATTAATTGTATATTTAGAAGTTTAGCATAGCTCCACTGAAAATGCTACATCAAACATAATGATATTGGAAGCCTATATAATGAAGAAATGATCCAGATGTTCATAAAAGCTTATAAAGCTTTAGAAAAAAACAGTCTGCATGAAGGAGCTCTAATGATAAAAAGATGCCACTTGCTGTTCTGCTCTTCTTTTAAATACATCCTTTCTGAAATAATGATTATCATTTGCACTTTCATCTTAAGTTAAATAGCATATGGCTTTGGCTGATTAAAGCCCCCTCCTGGTATTAATCAGCATCTTAGTATCATGTTTCTAATGGAAGCAGCAGTTGCCCTGCTGATATTGTAAGCTTTTTAACAACATCTAAAGTCTGTGGATCACTGCTGCTGTCAAGAAATAGCTTTGAGCCACCTGTGTACAGGAGTGCTGCAAAGATGTCACAGGTGCAGTTTATATGGGCTTCTACAACATACTATATTTTAAACATTTGCTGAAACTTAGTTTAATAGTTACCTTTAATAAGTAGTTACCTGTTTTTAAAAGAAAATTAAAGAACTCTTGAGCATGGTAACATTTGAAACATAGAAGCTTCATGGAACCAGAGATCACGTGCTGCATTGAATTATTTGTGTGCTTTTGAATGTCTGGAAATCCCCAAGTCTGTCTGCATGGCCACCTGAGCCCAGCAGCAATTCTCACAAGCTGAGCTGAAAGCTGTGGCAAAGCTTCATGGCCTCCTGCAGTAGCCACGCTCGGGTTTGGAGTGCTGTACATTTGTCACAGCATCACTAAAATGCTGAGGAAAACCAGCAGGCAGTGCCGTGGTGGCAGTGTAGCTGCTCACAATACATCAGGTGTGGTTGCCCCTTGTGGGCAGCACCCTGCTCCTACAAAACCAGGCTGAATGGAACGCAGGAAGCCTGGAGTGTGTGATTTAATGGGATCACACTATTCACATTCACAGAAAGATGTAGAGGTGGCAGAGGGGTTAGGGAGGTGTGGGGGGAGGGCTACTTGGGTAAGGAGTTTCCCCCAGGGATTCTTCCCATTGCAGCTCGGCTGGGAGGCAGAAGTGGAGCCCTGGGACAAACCACTGAGTACAGAATACTGTACCAGGCACCCTGCAGCTGTGGGTAAGTCCTGAGACTTGCTCTTTTTTACCATTGAGATTTAACAAAGCCCAATGGGGTTACAGAAGTTGGGTTGTTTTGGTTTTTTTTTTTTTTTTTTTTTTGTTCTGAATGGCAAAGCAAACAAGCACAAACAGCAAGAAAATATATATTAACAGAAAAGGTTAATAATTCTTATTATACCAGAGATTTTCAAGGGGTGGAATATCTTGGTTAGGCTGACAGGCCAGGCAGATCTTCATCACCACCTTTGCTGTGCAATTCTGAAGACTTGTTATCTTGTGTGTGTTAATGATAGTAGAGTTTACATACATGGATACTTTTCTAGATCTGGCATTTCAGCCTTAGCACCTGGGAATCCAGTTGGATGCTGCTTCCATTTGCTGTTTGATGACCCCAAAGTATTGTGGATGCACAGACTCCTACAACCCTCCTCTCCTTTTCTGTCTGGATTGATGTATTTTAAAAGTGTAGCTTGCAATTCTTAATTCTGTCGTACAAATACATTTTCATGAAGCCATACTCTTCTAATGCTATTATTGCCTCCTTCTCCTTCATTAGCTTCCATCTTTCTTCCTGTACTTGTTACAGTTCCATGTTCATCTCACTCCCTCTATGCCAAATGGGCAGTTAGTTTCTGCTCTTTTGTAAAGGGCTGTTGTTAACCTAATGAAGACTGAAGGGGCTGGATCTTATCAAAGCTTCCAAATACCTAAAGGGTGGGTGTCTGGAGGATAAGGCCACTCTTTTTTTCTGTGGTTCCCAGTGAAAGAAGGGAGGTAACAGGCACAAGCTTGAACATAGAAGTTCCACCTAAACATGAGGAGGAGCTTCTTTACTTTGAGGGTGGCAGAGCACCTGGAACAGCCTACCCAGAGAGGTGGTTCAGTCTCTGTGGATAATTAAAACCCACCTGGATGCCACCCTGTGCAACCTGTGGTAATGTTTTATCCTTGTCTTTTAGAGTTTCTGGGTTGGATATCACTGTTCACTATGTTCATCCTGATTATCTAAAATGGCTCTCAAGAGAGTTAATTGGATACTTTAGCTGTTGTGTTTTATCTTGAGCATCTTTCCTGCAACATAGAGCAGTGGCCATGCTTGTCTGTTGCTTCTGTTCCCCAGATTAATTTAAAATTTAAACTTTAGATCTTTGGCATTTAAAATTTAAATTTTGGATCTTTGGATCTTTTGTTGAATTGTTTAATTTCTTAAAATACAGTGTAGTTGTTTTACTTGCTTTCATTTTTTTAATTAAGTTTTAAAATTTACCATTTTCCTATTGTCCATTTTGTTTTAGAATAAACTTCTACCAGAAACTGATCTTGATCATGTTTCTTTTCCTGCCTTTTTGTGTTTTCTTGAATGAAAATATCTTTACATCTTTATTTATAGTATTTGACTTCTTGGTGACTGTTGACCATCTATATGCTTCAAATTATTTCTCTTTTGAACACTAGGACATAGAGTAAATTATGCAAACAATATAATCACTTTTTAATCTAGTCTTCTTAGCCACAATTGGTGATATGAAGGCCCATTTACTCCCCAGAAGAGCTCCTTTTGGCAGCTTTATGTCTTTTTTATTTAGTTATTTGCCATCTGTAACTCATTTCTGTTCTATTTCTTTATTGGCTATTGATGAGGTCAAGATGGTGATTTGGCAGTTGTTGCCATCCACCTGTTTTTCAGTTCATAGGCCCATATGGTTGCCACAATATCACATAGATAGTATAGAACCTGCCTCTGTCCAGGGCTTTATTAATAATTGATTTATTTGCAAGCCACAAGTAAGTCTCTTCTGCCACTGTTCTGTCTCAGTGTGCCTGAGATCCTTGAAGATGATGTTCCAAAGCAACCATTTTGAAAGGCCATGTGAATCTCCATCAGCCTTTCCCTAAGTAACAGGAGAATCTGCTTCCTGTTTAAAAAGAACCACTGACATTGTGTTTCAGTTAGCAACCAACCACACGTGCCTTTTTGCAAAAATTCCTCTTTGATCATTACAGTGCCTTCATTTTTCTTCCCCACTAATTTGCCATTACTCAGTTAAAAGAGGAGAACACAGAGTTAAGGCTGGCTGCACATCTCCAGAAGTGAGCAGCAGTTACTGCATTGTGGGATGGGATTTGCAGTTGAGAAGTGGAAAACAGGGACCATATTTCTCCCAGCTTTCTAGGAGAGAATTCTAGCATCACCACTGGGCTTCTAGCAGCTGTATGTGTTTTCTAGCAGTGAGAATTATAGTTTGGGGGCAAAAAAACATAATTGTCTGTCTTTTCTCTCCCCCCTTTTAATGAAAAAGCACAATTCTTAATGAACTTGTAGTGTCATTTTCAAATTTACTCATGAAGCATTACCACACTGTGCTGAGTGCTGTAAGATGAGTAAGGGCTGCTTCTTTCAGTATCATGTATTTGCTTACAAGTGTGCAATTCAGCTGCAGGTTTCTACATGGCCCTGCTTCTCCAGAGGAAGCAGAGTTGAAGCTCAAACATCATGCAAGTTGTTGTCCAGGTACTTAGTAATTTTCTTTCTGAATACTTCTACAGTCTGATCCTTATATTTTTGTCTGATATCAGGGATAAACTTGAGGAAGTGAATGTGTTTGCAAAGTGTTTCATCTTTCACCAGTCTTTATTTACTCTGGAGATGCTTGCCACCTGAACCTGTCAGCTGCAGCCTTCTTCCAGGAACGTGAATGGCAGAAAGATTCCAGATTTGCAGTAGTGACCTTGTTTTCTTTAAACTGCAGAGTGCTCATGCTAGTAAGAATCTGCTCCTCAGATTTCTTTTTGATTCCTCACAATTTCTTCAGGTTAACAAATGTTTCACTAATAATATACACAATGATCCTGTCAGTCTTAATGTAGAGTCTGCATAACTATAAACTGCATGACGTGACAATTATCATGCAATTTGGGGGTTGTGGGAGCTGTAAACATTATAATAATCTGATTTAAACACTCAGTGCTTCAGCAAATTAAACAAATCAGTGCTTCTGATTATAGTGAGTTGATTTCTGCCTTGAATGCAAATGCCTTTTCATCCAGCTCCAGTAGTAATTCCATAAAAGTACACAAAGAAATCATGTGGCTCATAAAGTATTTTTAAAAAGGAAAATGTTGTATATATTAATGAACACAAAATAAAACCTAGGGGGAAATATAAATATACTTTGTGATGCTTATCTCAGGGATAATTGTTTAGATTTTTACATCTGGAACAGCTAGCATTTCAAAAGCTAAATATTTGATTTATACAGTTTATTTTATTTACATTACACATTCTCCACATGTCTGAAATTTATTCCTTTGCTCTGGACCTGCATCACTTGCACCCTTATCTTGTACAGTGAAGCTGCAGTCCTGCACAGGCATTGCATGGGCCCATGGCACAACAGCTGATGCTGTAACACTAATATATAATAGAGAGTAATATATAGTAATGCTAGTAACAGGCAGGTGTTGGTGTGTCTACCTGTCTGAGCTTCTCTGGCCTGCTGCCTGTCACCTGGAGTACTGTACTGTGTTGGAGCTCTAATTGTGGGCTGATAACCCTAGATCTAGCTCAAGGAAAAAACAAAAAGTCAGTCCGTTTGCCAAGAAAAAGCAGATGGATGTGGAAAGGCAGGAATAAAGAGAAGTAATGACAGTATTGATCTGTATGCCTGTGCACACTGCTGCATGTTGTGTTTAGCTGTCTCCTTCACAGTGAGGGAGGGCTATGGAGAGGAAAGGGTATCTGTATGCAGACTGGCTTAGCTTTTCACTGGGATAGCTGTCTCAAAACTAAGGGCATGTGAAGGGTAAAATTCCCACTTGGGTTTAAGAGATAAAAGTGCCTGTGAGTTGCTAGCAATGCCTGTCTAAAGACGAAGTGTGTTTAACATCCAGATTCTACCTACTCAGTTTTCTGAGTTGTGTGTCAGAATCCCACAGATAAATACAGGGCCCATCCTGAAGCAGTGATGCACTGCAGGTTGTTCTTGAAACACCAGAAGAGCTCTGCTCTGTGGCTGGCAGCTGAACCCCTGGAGCACAGGACGCAGTAAACATTGTTGTCCTGATAAAGAAGGGGTATCTCAGTGAGTGCTTTAAAGGTAAAACTGAAGCAGGGGAAAGCCCAGGGTATCTCTGTGGGCAGAACAAAGCTGTCAGTAGAAATCAGAGTAGTACCTAAGACGCCTATTTGTTTCCCACACTATGTGCTTTCACACACTGTGACTCTGTCCCTTTCCCAATCTCTTTTAAAATATGGTAGCTATGATAGACCAGCCTAAAAGTACAGCTATATATCTTCCATTATGATCTGCAGCTGAAACATCTGGATGAGTAGATATCTGTGTAGTCTGGAGGTGATACCAATGGCCTGGGTTAGATGGTCTAGCAGGGCAAGTTTCCAAACAGCACAGACACCACTCCACTTCTGAGATGTGGTGCACCACTTTTGCTGAGTGGCCTGAGGTGGGGCATTTTACAGCATTTTAGCTGTCATGCTGAAAGACTGGCAGCAACAGAAGCCAAAATGAATTATCAGCCCATTGCATATCTGCTATAAGCAGAAACATTTGCAGTGATCAGTCAGCAGTTTATTGGCTAAGATCAACAACCAAGATAAATACAAATAAGTGGCTTTGCAGCCTTTTCTTCTATCATGTCTTTTGCAATCAGTATGAATTATTACAGTGAGTTTCAAGAGGTACAAAGAAAGTTCAGCTTTATAAAAGAAAAGGATAAGGGAAAAGCCAATGTTAATGGCTTTTCCTTACCAAAGACAGCTGGAGCTCATAACTGTATCACTATTAGTCTGCACAGTGTCATTGTCAGTCTGAAGACAAAAAAATCAATGTCCTGTTTTCTTTTTTTCTTTGAGAACAGAAGAATGCAAGAACTAGATTAGGATAGATTAGTTCAAATATCTGGTCTGACGGCAAATAACACTGGGATCAGAGAAATGAAAATGCTGTATGAACTCCAGCCAAAAATTCCACATTTACTAGAAATCCAGTAGTGCTGTTGTTCTCCACTGGGATGTTGTGATCCTCAGTTCTGTCTTTGACTATTCAGTTCTCTTAGGATTTGCAAGAGGTTTCAAAAGGGAAATCTTTTGGAGAGATGTCCCACATTTTATCTAGAATATTTTGTGCCATAGCTGCAAGTGTTTTGATTATTTAGAATCAGGGCTTGAACAGTCTTCAAGAAAGAACCTAGTTCTAAGCTAATGCTTGCTCACAGCCAACATCCCAATAAGACCTGAGGAGGAAGTCAGCTACCTCTCTAAAGGTAGGAACTTCCTGACTATATTTCAACATGGATAATGTAGCTGTTAAATCCCCTTTACTGTCCAAGCCATTGCTTGCTTCTCTTGCTGAATAAAAGGCTTATAGAGGATTGCTATGTCCCACTAAACAGCTGACCTACATGGTATCAGAAAACACCATTCCAGCAGTTCCTGAAATGCAGCTTTGCCAGCTCTTGCAAACCTCACAGCATTTTTTTAAAGTTTCAATTCCATGTCTCAATAATTATGTGAAAATCTTCATTTTAGTAAAAATGTAAACACCTCAGTTTATGAAGATGGACATAGAGAAAAATTTGTCTCTATATACTTTTATAGGATCAGGAAATACCAAGCTCAGAAGAAACTGAACGATCCTGAGTTTTTAGACCTGACCTGAGTGTTTTTATTTCTTGGGTTTACATAGTAAAAGTGTAGTAATTTAAAATTATTTCTTTGTACACTATTTCCTGAGATAGTGCTGTTTGAATTCACTTTGTTTAATATTTAAAGAATTTGGTGGGCTGAAATTCCCAGAAGATAAATTGTTGGTTAATTACTTGTTAGGTAAATGATGTGATGGAAATGCTACATATTCCTTTTTTTTGATAGTTAATGAAGAAATACCTGATTGCATGCATGTAGAAAATGGACCTTTCAATTGACTATTAATACACATACTTCTTCTTGTTTGAAGATAATTTATCTCCAAAGGAGGAAAGAAAAATAAAAGTTAATTTTCAGTTAATTGTTCCCACATGAGAAAAAAGGTCATAATCTTTTGATAATGTAGTAACTGGCCCTAGAAGGGAAAGAAATGACGTGTCAAGTTCTGTGAATGCCTTAGAAGAAAGCTTCCCATGACAGGCTGTATGGCTCCTTACAGGTTTCTGTTCACTGTTTTGGATGCATCTTTGTGTTGGTTCTCAAGCTATATATTTCTGTCTGGTACTGAGTCTCTGAAAATTTCCCCACCTCATCATCAACTGAGAGTGGAATCAGCACTGATTTTATAGTGTGTTTTCTCATGTCTGTTTATGGATCAAAAATCTTTTATCTTCTGTAAAAAAAAAAAAAAAAAAAAAAAAGCTTATAAAACAACTACTGCCACCTAGTGTCATGCCAAACTCAGAGAACCCCACACAGGCAGCTCAACCTCTTCCCACTGGAAAAATCCTTGGCAGTAAATCCAATTTGCGCTGATTTCAATTGGCACTGACTTCCTCAGACATTAATGCTACATCTTGTGTAGCAAAACCTATACGTTTTCCATCACTATACCCAGGGAAACAGTTTTACACAGGATCTTTGAGAATATGTGTGTGTGTATGAGATGCGATGACAGAGAATTTAATTCCATTCCACAGCTTTACAGTAATGCAGAGATGAACATTCCTTGGCAGACTGGGGTAGGGTGGCAGCCTGTGACACTGGCATTGCAGATGAAGAAATGTGTCCACCTGCTCTTTTACTGGCTTCAGAAAGATGGCTTTCAGCAACATTGAACCTTTTTAAAGGGATTTGCCATTCTGAGATAAATATCACCATTAGTTTGATGTCTTAAAGAACCGCAATAAGTATTTTATACTGATTTTCTTACAGTGGGAAATCCTTAAACTAGAGCTTAGCACAAGTAATTTGTGGTGCAGAGTTCTCGTCAGAATGACACAGCTCATAATGATCCTTCATCTTGAATAAAAACTATTATGAGACAAGGCACACCAGAAGACATTAATTACACTTCCTGGTGCTTGTGGCAATAAGTCTGATAGAATGAATTGCATCATTTATTACTGTCATGCTTGATAAACTGTGTGGTGTTAAATATCATTTCAATAAGACAAAAGCTTTCTGCATTAACTTGATGCATATTATTGAATATATTTTATAGACTTAAATCAAGGAGGAAAACCTGACACTGACAGCACTTGCACGTATGTTCATGGGAGCAGTGCTTTTAAGTATGTACTATATTTCAGGATTAGCAGTAGAGCTAGGCCCAGAACCCAAAACTTTTGTCTGTTTCCTGTTCTTGGATCAGCACACTTCTCAGATTACTGTAGCAGGATTTCAAAAATGAAAAGAAATGGGGCACTAATGGTCCATGTGGAAAGAGTAGGAACTGTCAAGAACCCTGAGTGAATGCTCCCTCTGCTCCCAACACAGCCACATTCTAGAGCCTCTTCTGACCTCTTCATTTATAAAAAGCTAAATTAACTGAAGTCATTAAAGTTGAAAAGGAATGTTTGAATATCATCTTCTTGCACATCTGGATGATCATCAGCAGATCTAGGAAAGCTTAGAACTGCAACCTGAGAATAGTCTATGACCTGTGAAGGGCATACAAGCTGGCAGAGCTCCTGATGCAGGAAAATGCCATGCAGCTGTTTAATTTTCGGCACATGAATATTCCCTGAAATTTAGTGTGTGCTCAGTCTTTGCTGGGTTGGCACATTAGCACTGAGAGGTTAAGGGACTGTTTTCCACTGAAGTTTCACTCCCAGTGCTTTGAAAAAGTGTGAAACATTTTCTCTCTAATTAACACAGCTGCTTGGTCCATGTTCCACATAATGTCCTGTTCTTTTAGTGGTATTATCATAAGAATGTTATAATCTTGACCCTATGTATTAATCTTATACAGACTTACACAGACAAAGCTTTTGCTGTTGGAAGAGACAGGTGCAGATGAGGTTAATGCTGAATTTATTTCCTACCAGTAAAAAAAGAGCACTGAAGACATCTATTCTGTCTTCTTAACTAAAATCACTCTCATTTTTTTCATCCTGAAGGTAGAGTTTGAGGCAGTCTTGAAACAGTCTTGAAACTTCCTGAACAAATATGTCCTTATTCTGCCATGCAAAACATCTACAAATATTTTAGCCTTCACTCTTTTATCTTGACATATCTTGGCCTAGTCACATACAGAAATAGAAGGTTTAACAAATGACCTCCCTGTTTTCTGTGAAATATACTATAAATAATGGAATTACAATCTTTGCCATTCAGATTATTCTGATCTATGAATACACCCCAGCACCATATTAGACTCAAAGAGAATGTTGCTCATCATTTTGGACAAATGTCTGCAAATCTGTATGGATAGTTGCAAGTTTTTCAGGTGCAGAAGTTACTAAGCTTAAAAAAAATTAAAAATATCTGTGTGCACAGTCAGAGCTAATTATAGTATCTGCAAGGTATTTCCTGGCAGCCTGCTAAACAAAAGTACAATTACAGCAGGCTTGCTCTCTGCCCAGATGCAAACTTATAACCTGTCTGAAAACTTGGTTATAATATTGTTTGAATGTTGTATGAAATGCAGCACATGAATATAATTTTTATTTTTAAATCCCTATTAGTATACTACACATGATGCTTGAACAGCTGTCCTATGACCAGCCATCAGCCATCTTGTATGCTAAAAGTCTCAAAATTAAATTAATTTTTCAGTAAACCTGAGCAGCCAAAAATGGGTAAGTGACAAAACTAATGAGGCTTTGAATCAAGAGATCTAGAAGAGTCTCAATTAGGTCCTAATAACTTTCTTCTGGTGTTTATGTCCTGCCTTGCAAGCAGGGGGAATCTCAATGAACCCTTTCCTTATTTTTTTATCACTGAAAGCTGAAGCAGATAATCAAGGAACAGAAGGTTTAAATAGCTAAAATATTATAGAACAAGTAAAGAACTGTCTGGACATGGCAACACTAAGTCAGAGAAACTTGCTGTTGTTCTGTACAGACATCTCTCTGTTTTTTTGGAATGTCTGTAGAAGTCAGGGCCAGATTGTATTTTGCATGTCCAAACCAGTACCGGACAATGGGAAAAGATCCATTAAATCTTCTCCATTCTTTTCTGTGGCCAGTGCTACAAAGGGAGACCAAACAATATTATTTGGCTATCAAATTTTCTCTTGTTCTGCAGTGTTGTGGGCACTGACAATTGCCTGTTGGAGAGTGGCACAGTGGAGTCCTCAGGGTGTTTGCTGTGTTTCATTCACTTTCCCTGATCAAAATTAGAAGAGTTAAAAACCCTCAAAATAAGTGAGAGATTTTTTGAGAGCAGTCCTAAGTGTCCAGATTAGATAATAGTGTGTTCAGTGCAGGCTGTGTTCTGGTGAGCAATTAGGGAGGAAGAAGAATTCATGCAAGCACTTGGGAGGAACCCAACTTTTTCAAGATTTAGGGGGTAGCAATTTCCCATTATGATTTCTCTACAGTACTGAGTTTTGAATGAAGCCACTACACCAGCATTACTGGTGGTTTGCACAACTCAGCTCTACATCAGGAGCAATCTTCAAAAATGTCCTCTTTTTAGTGTCTATTTTCTCATATTTTGACCTGGCAAAAGGAAAAGTTAAACTAGGGAGTGTTTGTACTTTCTTTAGCAGGTAGCCTCTAATTTTTGGCTTAAATCATACTTGCGACATTCAGCTGTGGTACATCTCCCCAGTTAGTAGGAGCAGAAACTTCTTAGCGCTATGGTATTAAGGGATCTGTTGCATACTGTTAAAAATAAACAGTGCCTCTCTGAAAGCACTTTTAATCTATGCAGACTAGCATGGAGCAGAGGAAGAAGTTCTTACAAATAACTCTTTTAACCTTTACTTTGTGATTTTTAAATGTGAACTTTATAATAGCTACAGAGAGGTGAGAGCAGAAGTGATAGTGATATCTCACTCTTGAATGTAGTGAACTAATGCTTCCTGACTGGGTGGTTCAAGTGAGATGCCTCAGAGACACATTTCTCAAGAGGTCTCTAAAAGAAATGTGGATCTCCATGGCCATGGGGTTGTGTATACAAAGGAACTGCGCCCTTTGCAGCCCACGACACCATTTGTAATCTTGAGTCGGACATGCACGTGATTATTGAAAGTAGGTAGGGGGTCTTCTGATATGGTCCTTTTCTGAGTTGTTTCCTGTGTTTATTCTGCCTCCGTGTCCCTTGTGTCTGCCTTCATGATGGTTTATTTTTCAAGTCCCTGTTCAGGCCAATTCAACTTTTTTTAAATTTTATTATTACTTATTTTAGCAATCGAATGATACATTTTCATACAAAGGTTGCTTCTCATTATTTTTATTTATTTATAGTGAAAGTTATTAATGGCAACAGCATTCTTGGTTGATTCATCAGGAAATTTTCAAATACACTGTAATGAAAAAGCTATATAGAAAACATGAGCCTGACATTTCATCATTTAAATATACATTTAACTTTTAAGCATAAGTAGTGCCATAGGCTATCCATTGGATGTGTTTGTGTTACCTGAGCTGAAAATACTGGAGGGTAAAGTACTGTACAATTTAACCAACAGGTTAAGGACAGAACTGGGGACAGAAAGATATGGGAGCCTTGTTCCAGAGGCATTCACAATTGTCATACCTTTGTAAATTAGCTGAGAACTATTGTGTTCCAAGCTTTAGTCTGGAATGAAATGCAGGGACTTCATTCAAACATTCACATGGAGAAATCCAGGCCCCTTCAAAGTCAATGGGAACTTTGCCATTGCCTAAGAGAATCAGTATTTCCCACTTAATCTGTATACAGATGGCTGGAAGACGATGGGAAGCAGACATAAATTCAGCAGTGACACTGGGGCCAGACACAGTGATCTCCAAGTCTTCCAGAGAGATGCCTACCAGCCATGAAATCCTAATAAAGAATGTCTATCAAAAAGTGTTTTCTGCAACATTTTTTAAGCAGTAGTGCATTAGTCAGTATGCTGATAAGAAAATAAGGTTATAGAAGTGTTCCTTTATCTTGCTGTTGGACTAATAGTGATTCTTGAGAATACAGTAGAGTTTAAAACTTCACTTAAAATGGATAATTATGGGCTCAGCAAAGGCTCCTGTGCATTTTATAATGAGTGGTGACAAACTATAGAAAATGACATTTTGGCTAAATCATCATTCATGATACTGTACAGTATTACTAGTTACTTCTGCCTTTCTAAATTAGCTGAAGTAAGGATAAGGGACTAAAGTAATTAATAAAGTGGGAGGAAAAATGGTTTCATCTTATCTTGGAAGTACACTTTGAGTAACAGATATCTGGGTGAAAATTGCTATCTCTGAAGGCAGATTTTTCAGAGTTCAAAAGCTGACATCACATTTCATAGATAAACTGTATGAAACTCAAATATCAAAAATATATTTTCTATGATTTTGATATGCACAAATATTTTCTAATATTTTTTTTTCAATATTTTTGAAAGGAAAGTGTAACAATATTCATGCAAGTCGATGTCTGATGCCAAAATATTAACAAAAACCCTATTCTTGAAGATTTTAGATTTTATAGGCTTATATTGATTGATTTTTCTCCCAATTAAAAAAACCCCTTCTTTATAAATTAAACTATGACAATAAATAGGTTTACCAGGTGAGCTCCAACCTCTAACACTCCTGGAAATGTGAGAGTCCTCCTTCTCTGTGGAATGCAGAAGGCTCACTTTACATGAGCACATTTTTAAGCCCACAAGTCTGAATGGATTTGAAATGTGTGCAGCCAAGCTCTCTTGGTCCTAATGAAAACATCCATCTGGCAGCACTGAAATTTCTGCTTTAAAGTACTCCCACTCTCTGGGGGTTGTTGACTTAACAACATTCTGGACCCTTTTTCCTAGAGTTTCTGGTTCTTCTTCTTTTTTTTCACCACACCAAGAAGTGCCAGATAATTGTATTCCACTGTTCTTTTTATTGCTTCTTTAGACCATTTTGAGTGCTTCAGTTTAAGACATTTTATAGAGTTCAGCAATCAACCCAATTTCAATAATTTCAGTTCTAGCATCCTCCTTCCTAGGAGATAATGCAACAACTCAGCATAGCTTCTATCATATTTGTGTTGTCTATGGCCACTTATTTAGTGAAAAGGAAATACAAATTATTTTTACAAAATCTTGTATCAGTGAAGATGTCCTATCACCTAGAAAAATATTCAGCTTCAGCTGTAGCTTATTAATGTTCTTGCTTAGTGTGTGAAATGTTGTTTTTTCATGGTTCAAGAGGTCTGTGGTTCTGCCTGAAAACTTGAAGCATTATCCCATTATCACTAAGGATCAATATGTAATTTCACCTCCAAAAGTACTTTTCAAAAGTCTGTTTTTCCCATGCCTCCTCCTGTGTATGCTCTTAATTATAGTAATAACTAATTTTAATGAGTTGGACAATAATAATTCTGTATTGCTATGAAATATCTTTCCCAGCTGATTTAGAAAATTGGGGCATTTTAACCGTAGCTGTTTAGGTGAATTGTTTAAAGATCTGGCACACAGCTGCAGCTGTATGAAATTACACAGTTTCAAGTTTAAACTGTTAGTACACGTTGCTGGAGACAGCTTGGAATAGTCATGTAAAAACCTGCAGTTTTTAAAATCTAATTTATCTATAAAATATCAAGTTTGTATGAAATGATTTATCCTCCAGTTCTTGGCAATTTGTTCTTAAATCTCTAGCAAAAGTTGAAAAATTCTCTTTTGAATTTGCCTGCTGTTTGGCATGCCTGAAGCTGGAGCTCTGGGCTGGGCCAGAAATGTGGATTTTAAAGCTGTAAATGTCAAGGCTGAATCTACGTCCTAAATATATCAAAATCTATGGGTTGTTAGATTCGAAAAGCTGGTTTATGTTCAGTTTCTTCTTGAAGTCACAGAACCATATTTCTGGCCATTTTTAAGAGGCAAACAGTAACCTTTTCTTCACATCATGTTGAAGTAAAAATAATCCTTAGGGCTTTTCAATTAGGGAATGGAAGCTGTGATTGAGACACAGGAAAATGCCATTTTATTGCCCTTCTAGATGAGCTCTTCCTTGTAGCCTGGCATTCCTTTTGTTTTCCTCTTCTAAAAACATTCTGCCCTCCATGGACATAAGTCAAGGTGTGTCATCTCACTCACTTTTCCATCACTGTAAAACAGTTATCACAACCATACTTTTAATCTGGGTTGTCTAACAGTCTACCTAAAGGTACTGCTGCCAGAGATCCCACACCAGCACTTTTTTTCCCAAGGGGTGGTGAGAGACTGCTTCCTCTCCTGAAAATATGCTTTGACTGGATTTCCAGGTGCCTTACAACCATAGCTATGAGCATCCCAAATACCAGGAACAGGCAGGTATTTTACAATCCTGCAGATTGAATTAACTTGAAAACATAATAATGAAAATATGGTTACTTAGCTTTGTGTCTCTGTGTGTATTTTTTACGATTTGATTTACTCTGTTCATCTGCTTATATTGCACAGTAGCATAGCAAAGCCAGCTTTATCTATCTTTAAACCCTTGAGGAAGAAAGCATGAAGATATGATTCTTACAATAGATGTTTCAAGTTGCTTTTTTATGTGTGTGAAGAGAATTCTTTGTGATGGCAGATTTAGGGAAGGAGTCAGCAAAAGGGCTAAGTGCTGAAGAGATTGATACCTAGTTACTGAAATATAGAAAACTGGGCTTGGGAATGGGAGAGCAAAGCTATGTTCTGGCAACACCTCTAGTACTGCTCCGTGAAGCAGAAGAGCTAAATTAATCCTATGTTTGGGTTAAGATTTGTGGCTTATAGAGACTAAATGCACTATTTTATGTTTTCTCCTTTCCATGTATGATGCACTGAAGCTAAAGTATTTCCCCTTGTACCTATAAATAATTCAGGCTTGTCTATGAGTGGAATATAGTAGATGTGCAAATGGGCCCCCTGCTTTCCATAGAAATGTTCTCCAGAGCATTGTGAGATGGCACGACTGCAGTGCATAGGACTCTGCCATCCTTACAAAAGCACCAGCTGATCATCCATACTCTATGAGAATTTCCAGTAGGGTCTGCTGTGGCTCAAGCTCTGTGTTCCCTGGACTGGCCACAAAATAGGACACCCAGGCAAGTAGTTCCCATGTACCTGTGATGCATATAGCACATCAGGGCCTCCTCACATGCAATTGAGTCTTACTTCAACATGAGGCAGTTAGTATCTTTCATCAGTTACATGCATTGCACTCTGAGATTTTTATGACATTTTCATATCTGCCTTCTCTTCTGCCCTCTTTGCTCCATGCCTCATTTTTCATGAGCAAATTTTTCCTCTCCTGACACCTTTTTTTCCCACTTAATTTTTATACCATTTGCTTCTTGCATTTTCTTTGCAGGCCTGGTGCAGTGCTTTGCAGGTCCCCTGCTGTGCAAAGTGCCCTTCACAGAGCAAGATCTTCCTGTCAGTGACAAGAGGTGCCAGGAGCAAGCTAGAAGACTTTTAAAACCTGTGAGTCTGCAAATCAGCAGGTACTGGTGTGCGGGTCGGGATACGCCCCTGGCATTAGTTCCTGCCTTGTATCAAAGTGTTTTTAGGACGATATGTCCCACAGGCAGTTTCAGGTTAAAAGGAATACACTCATAGTGTGTGGCTGCAACTATCACATCAGTTTTTGTGTTTTAAATATAATGAAACCAATGGTTTGATCTTTGGGAGGTTTTTCGGTTTTGTTTTGTTGTTGGGGTTTGGTGGTGTTTGGGGGTTTTTTTGTGTTTTGTTGTTTAGGGTTTTTTTTTCCTTTTTTTCTTTTTTTTTTTTTTGATTTTTTGCAACAGCTTGAACAAGGAGAAAATGTTCTTAACACTAAAAAGCTCCTGGTTTTCTTCTCCAAAGAAATAAAGATACCTTTCATATTTTTCAAAACTGTCAGTGTTGAAGAGGCTAAGATACATCAAAGACTGAAGGGAAAGAGGAAGGGACCTGCTGTAACTACCAGTTTCTTTAGGTGACATTAGGAATGCCCTGGACATTCCTCCCTGAGGTACAGGAGAAGGCAGAGGCTGGAGCAATTTGAAAGCTTAGTTTAGTTCCTGAACCATCTTGAAGAGGTTTTAAAATCAGCCCTTAGTAAAGTGTCTTGCACACCAAAGTGCGGCTTCCAGACAAAACAACACTTGAATCAACAGCTGAATAAATAGCCTGAATAAGAGCACAGAATTTGGTCCACCATGATCATTTGAACTGAGTGGCTTAAGGCTTTCCATGCTTCATACTTGCAAACCAGCTGTAAAATGCAGGAAATACAAGTAGCCATGGTTATGACATTTCTCCATCTGTTCCAAATACTTAATAATTTGCTCTCTTCTCTGAGCATATTAAGTTTATTGACAAATTTAAAAAATATGTTTTATTTTATAAGTGAGCTTAAAGCTATAATGGCCTTTTTGCTCCAAATTGCTCAAAGCACACTCCTTTGCCAGATGGAGGGTACTAATTTTTCTGGAGGAATTTGTGTCTAAGGTACAGATGGACAAGATGCACTTTTTAGCACACCAAGCTTTTGCCTTGTTGTTCTGTGTGTCTGTTCTCTAGAATTTCTGTGCAGTGGGTGTTGTGACACATCTGAGTCCATTTTTTGCTTTGCTTTTAAAAGTGGTGGATAGTGAGAAATAAACTGTGATTCTCACAGCTGAGGCTAGTGTTTTACTAACTGGAAAAAAAGTCTTTGAAAAGCTTTCTAAGAATCCTCCTCAACATGTTGGGATCAGTAAGAATTTTGTTGTTGACCCGAACACCACTAAATACAACTAAATGGTACTTCAGTTAAGAACAGCTTTTAAATTTAGGGAAGACTACTAGTTTCCTATGTGAGATTAAAAATGCTATGGACAAGAAAAACATACTGGATCTAAATGTCTATGTACTCAAAAGTGGCAGAGTACAATCTCCTAGATTTATGCTTTTAGTATCTTGTTTTAACTAATGCTGTGTAAACATTCATTCTGTGAGTGGGAGGTGGTTGTACCTCCAGACTGCATGTCCCAGCATGGTACTGTGAGAAATGCTTATCTAAATGCTTCTGGCCTCTGTGCTTCATAACTTTGCTTTCTACAGCACAGCCTCAAAGAGTTTTATTCCATAGTGATCATGATTTTGAGGGTGTTTCAAAGTTAAATTTAAATGTCTGAAATAAAAATAGGCAACAGGCTGCCTCCTGCACCTGCTCCTATATATGGAGCAGTCCAGTGATGTCAGTGAATACACACCTTTTTGCATAAAGATTGAATCTGGTCCCAAACATTGCTTCTCACATAAAGATACAATTCAGTAAAAGCAAGTGAGTTTTTAATTAAATAATACTTTGTGTAGTTACTTCATTAGAATGCATGGATTGATTCACCAGACTTTCATCTCCCAGAAAGCTGAGGATAGAAATGGGAGCTGCTTAGGTGGGTGGGAATAGACTGTGTAAGTAAAATAATCCCTTCTGGATTTTATTTCAAATTCATTTTTCCTCTTTCAAGACAATTTTGTTTATAAACTGCTGAGAACTTCTTTTAGTCATAAATTAACCCTACTTTTACTCTTGCCAAAATTCTTGACTTTTCTAGAAAGTGACCAGATTCTCTCCTGAACTGGAAATAGTAATTCTAATGTTCTTAGTGACTGTGGTAAGCTGCTAAAATTGATGTTGTAATATTTTTTTAACAAATCAATTGCAATGGTGAAAAAAATAGGTCTTTTCAAATAAATTTAACTTCATTCTTTGAGAAAATCAGAAGTTTGGTTAAGGAAAGTAATCAGATAAGGAATATATTCAGGCTTCTGTAAATCTCGTGACTATTACGTAAAGAACATTATAGTTTGTCTAGATGGAAAACATCAAATAATTAAGAACTGGATGATAGACTAGTCTTACAATAGCTGTCAAAAGAAATTTTCATCAAATAGCAATGTCTCCAGGAATGGTATATATCAATGTGAACCTGGCATTAATCAGTATTTTTCACTGTAGCACCACTGTTTCAACACTGTTGATGGCAGAATGCCAACTGAGGGCAAACCTGTCCTTTCAAGTGACTTGGATTGCTAAGTAGAATTGGAACCAGAAGAATAAAGGCTTTTGTTATATACCCAAAAGTAAAGTAATAAATTGAGTAGCAGGGACTATGAACTGTTCCTGGTGATTAAGGGTGGTATTGTAAAAGCAGATACTGTGAAATGTGTTTGGATACCATAGTGGAGAAGCAAGTGAATACATGACAGCAGTGCAGTGGCAAATGGCATTAGGGAGGGGGCTCACCTCTGCCTATGGTACTTCTGAGGTGGTGGTACAGGAATATAGCTTGCAGCTCTAGCACTAGGTTTCTAAAATTATAGTAAAAAACAGAAAGTTTTGGGACTGAATGGCAAGGGAAATGACATGTTCAGTGGACAACCAACCACAAGGTTCAGTCCTTACATATTCTGTGTCCATGGTGGTATATGTGTCCATGTGTCAATCCATGCAGCTGTAAATCAGATGAGATTTTCTCTGATCTTCATTTTGACAAAAGCCTTGAGGGAAAAGGATTCCATCTTTCAGGTTTTTCATTGCTGATTTTTGTGGTAACTGAGTCTTATTCCTTGTTTTCATGCAGCACAGCAAACTATTGTTCTACTTCATTACCTTGGGTCTCTCAAGGATAAAAAGCACAACTTCAGTGAAACTGAAATGTTGGATACGAAAAGCAGTATGAGTCTTCCAGTTTGAATTGTGTTGTTAAAAAATAATTGCTGCAGAAGTTGTGCTCCCCTCCCAGCTACATCCTGAACATCCCTGAACTCTATTGTACTGTGGTCTGTTAAACCCTTAAGTGTATGTCTGTGTAAAGGCACTTGGGAACTTTAATTCACAGCTACACTTCTTTCAGATTAATTTTCCTGAGGTTTCCTGTTTAGGGAAGCCTAAATTTATTACAAGAGGTCTGGCTAACAGCCTTAAAATGGAACTTAGCACAAGAATAACTATTTCTATGACATTCCTTTTACAATCCTCACCACTAATATTTTTCCTTGAACTCTCTGCCTCTTTATCTTGAAAATAACACAGGTAAATCCTTAGTCTTTTACTAAGAAGTATATTGAAAAGCCTACTAAGTGAAAGAAATCCCATAATAAATGATCATAATAAAAAGGTGCTTTGGCTTAGATGTTTCCCAGAAGTAATACAACAAAATTAAAATCAACCGATTCCCCTGGAAAAACACCAGTACATATTGCTACAGCAATTCCTCAGCATGTTTTTCTAAGTTTAATGTAGTTTCTGGAATAGCTTCTTAGGAGGGTTTTCACAGAAATTACTGAAGGAAGGAGATGTTACTTGAATGAATAATAACAAAAATGTCATAGGCAGATGGTACAGAGATCTAGGAGCTTATTTCTGGTAGACTTCAAACGTGGCCACTCTGCTGCCTTCACGTTTTCTATGTGAGCATAACAAAAACAGCTTTGGAAAACTCCCAGCTCTCCTGTAAGCTTTAAGAAATTTCTAAAGAACTCTCTGAGATTTTTTTGTTTTCTTTTGATAAAGGAAGTTGGTAGTGTTTTTAAAGCTGTCTAAAATATTTTGACATGGAGCTGCAGTACCATTTTCACTTGAAAAATTTCACTTTCATGTAGTTTGTGGAGGACTGGGAAGTTTCCAGTCAAGTTTTTTTTTCTTTGAAAGAAAGTAACCTTTAAAAAGTTATTAATTTCTTGCTGAAAATGGCAAAGATTTACAATTTTTTTTTAACTCACAGTGTGGCTCTGAGAAAGCTGTTCTAAGTTTCTGTCTAGTGTACTACAATAACTAAGACATGGATATCACTCCTTAATTTTCCTATTTTTAATTTTTTTTAATGTTTTTCTTGTTATTTCTGTAACTGTCCTATTATTTTTCTTTTTTTCCCTGTATGCTTTAGTTGGTTTACTTCTATGTCAACATTTCATTTTTCTTTTAGATCCTTCTTTCTTCACTCATAATTTTAAACCTCTCTAGATTTGTCTACTTTCCTGTTTTTTTCCTTTTTTTTTTTTTCCTTTATCCTCTTTCTTCATTGGGAAAGAGAGTGCTGATGGATGGGAACAGGATAATCCTAGTGGTGGTTGCAGTTTAGCCTGTGCAGAGCAAAGCAGCTATCTCAGCAGCTGATATTGAAGGTCTGAGCCTTTTTTTTGTTTGTTTGTTGGTTTTTTTTTTGTTTTTTTTTTTTTTTTTTCAGAAATTATTGTTCTTTTTTAATATAAAATGTGTATTTCTGAGTACCGCAGCCTATAGCCAGCAGAATTGGAGAGATGTGGAAGGGCTGGAAGTCAGGGGACAGATGAACCTGAGGACATCAAAAAGCATTCAGCTGTCTGAATGCTGGACAGGGTTAATGTGCATAGCCAGACACATCAGTAGCCTCCTCTCTTTATTCTCAGAAGAACACTATTCTTATTGCCATTTCCTTTCTTCACTTTGCAGATTCTCTTTCCTCTCTGATGCATCTCTGACAGTCAGTTTTGCTGTGTAGGTATGGAAATTACCCATACATTTTTATCAAATAGTGTCAGGGCTCTCTTGATATGCCCTGGAAAGTTTTGACAAAGAAAAGAAAGGTAAATACCAAATGAAATCTGTGTCTTCCTGAGGTGGCATGAAAACATGATCAGAATTTTTTCAACAGTTTTATAAACATTAAAGAGCAGTCCTTTTCCCAACAGTTTAGAGTTTCTATTTTCAGTTTTTTGAGGCTACAAACCTTAAAGTCATCACTGACTCCTGTACAGGGAGACCACTCTGGAATCTCTGAGAAATTATTGTGTTTTGGAGCAGCATGGAATGTTATAATCAGCTTGTGTTGCTGAAATTATTTTTTGGAGCTTCAAGTTCTACTGGCAAGTTGCTGCTAAATGCCATTTTCAATATGTAACTTCAAGATTTGTAAAAATAGGCCAAAAAATGTGTCCTGCTATTCTGGAGACCATACTGTTCCTTTGATAAAGTGTATGAAATGGACAGGTTTGAGGAGGGAAAAAAAAAACACCAAAAAAACCCCCCAAAACAAACAAAAAAAACCCCCAGAACCCAACAAGATAAAAGATCTATTGTTTTGAATACAAGAGGCACTGTTTCTCTGCAGGTGTTCTGTAAAAGGGAAAGCTGCAAGGATAGCATTTCTGAGCTTCATCTAATGAGCACAGAACTCATTCCTCAAACAATGATTCTCCCAGTAAATATGATCACAAAGGAAAATTAATTCAAACATCAATTTATTTCCATGCTAATTAGTGCACTCCCTCACTTTCACAAGGTAACAGTAATCTAGACAGAATCAAAACCAAAAGAAACTTCTGTTGTTTTTTGGTGTTTAACATTGTAATTGGACTTTGGTTATCACAAATAGTACTATTTTAGGAGACCACTACACTAAGAGGATGTATGATTTTGACTTAGGAGGTGTGGACCAGATTCAGGGCTGGTGTTAACTGGTGATCCAGCCCAGTAAAGCTAATGGTGGTAGAAGCTGCCTCAGGGTGTCTATCTGTTATTGTAGCTCCACTCACCCCTAGGCTACTTCCCTGGTTAATCCCTCCCTATCCAGCCTAGAAACACATTTCTTTTTCTTATTTAAGATTCCATAGACCCTTCATATTTAATATTAGTATAAAGGGAAAACAGAGCCCCAGGAGAAAGATCAAGAGTTTCTGTTCTGTTGAGGCATCAGAGTCGTTCTTTCTTAATGAAGAGGAACAGCAGGATGGATAAAAATCAATGACTTAAAAAATAAATTGGATTTTTAATTTAAAAAAAAAATTCTTGAGTAAAACTATTTGAAATTAACTTTTAAACCTATATGAAGCCCAATTTATTCTGATACATTAAATAATTCAAAGTTTAAAGAAAAAAATCCCCAAATGTGTTGCTGGCAAGCTTTTCACATGAGGTCAGTGAGTCACTACTCATTAGCAGTGAAGAGAAAATAGTTCTGGATTCCACTTACTCAATTTCATTTAGTGACTGAAGTCAACAGAAAGCAAATGGAGATATTTGTTTTCACAAATACTGTTATTTTCCTAAAAAGACAGCAATAAAAATTTCATTGTTAAATACATCCATTTTGCCATTATCTGGCACTCAGCACTGAGTCTGAAGAAGCAGGATGCCCATTTTCCCCTACCACCTATGGTTAAAAATTAAGTATAAGTTTTAAAATCTTGAATTACGTGATAGTCAGAAGGAACCACTGCAATTCACTTTAATTGGATGCCTTTTGCTGATTAAAATAATTTGTTTGAAAAGCAAAATATATTTGGATAATTTTACATTTCCCCTTTGAACCTTTGCATTATTTTGTATTTGTAAATATTGATTTATAATCTATGATTTTGTTATTACCCTCTATAGTCGCTTCAATAAATGTGTATAGTTACACAACTGTATGTGCAGACATAAAATAGCTATACTTAGTAAAAGTCACCAGGCTGAGATAAACAGTCTCTCTTTAGGAAAATAACTGAGAAGCAGCAATGCTAAACAAAACAAAAATAATTTGAAGTTCTAGTTTTTGCTTGCTGATTTACAGCTCATGATTCTCTCTCAAGCTGTTCTGTTCTAAGCCATCACTTAACACCCTAAAAAGCCCCCAGGTTTTGCTCATCAGGGTTTAATATGCAGTTAACCAGGCAGGTGTGATAGCACAGGAAAATCACCATGATACCAACTTTTGGCTTGTCTGTGTGTCAGTCAAAACCAGGACACAGTGTCAGCCTTGAAAACCAGGAGCACATTTAGACATCTGCCAGGGAGGAAGAAGGTGTTGAAGGGTGTGTGTGTGCTGTTGTTAGGAGGAGGCTGTTCAGCAAAGGAGCCTGCAGTTTTATTCTACCTTCTCTTTAATTCAGAGAACTGCCCTACCATAGCAAGATTTGAATTGGATCATTATCTGGGTTAGGGCAAGCATACAGGCAGCCCTTGTGGATGAGATATTGGTCAGCAAATCTAAAGCTAGCTAGAAACAGGAGCTGAAGGAAAAGTTTGCTCAGAAGGCTGAGAAGCTTTTCACAGCACAAATTAAAACCTTTCCACTTGTTTGGGACTCCTCTCAATACACACACAATTAATTTGATCCTGGGGGATTCTAATATTCTGAGGATGTGCTAACTGCCTTCAGTCCTTTCTGGAAGGAGGTGCTTTGCTACTGGCAATATTTGCTTTGAAACTGAAGAGAGTTCTGTTCTAGCAGGTCCTGAAAAAAAGTAATGTCACCTGCTATTTAGCACTGAAGGTTAAGGGCTAATCTGGATTCTGATTTTTGTTGCTGCTGTATCACGGGCCAGGGGAAAGCAGGGGAAAGCTGTATGTTACCTCTTCAGCAGAGATGATTGAGGGGGAAAAGCAAATACCCATGAAGAAATGAAGCTCCACTTTTGCATATGCAGTTGGATTTACCTCAATGCAGATTATTGATGCGAGTAATATTTCTACTTACTCATCAATATCCTGTTCTATTTTTTTTTAGAAAGCTTCCCCCCCCCCATTCCTCTCCCCCTGTTGTCTTTGTACCTAGTATTTTTCCACACTTTATTTCCTAAAAGACTAGCAGGTTTGAGGATGCATTGTGATTTCTTTTCTACAGGGCTTTATGAAGGAAGCTGGAGGCAGTTCTCATTAGTCTCACTGACATCTTTTATCACTTATCAGAGGAACAAGCAAACGGAGAGCAATTCCTTTGATCATGGCAAAAGTAGAAAGAGTATTAAAAACCCTATGAAGATTCACTAAGTAGAAAGTAGAAACGACAGTCTGTGGCATGTTTCAAAGAAGTAACATGATTTAAAGTTGCCAGATTTGCTTGTATATATTAAAGAATTCTTAATGATGCTACATTTTACATTTTTACATGCACCCTTAGGTTTTTGTTGTGGTTTTTTTTTTTTTTAAAGGGCAAAAAAAGGTTTTTAGGTAGAATGGATGGATTAGATTAGTCAGAAGGTATCTCTAGAAGGTGAGTTGTGTCAGAGGGGAATCCTGTGATTCAATGAAAATTCTTGAAAATAAAAATAAGGTTGTAACAGTGGCACAATAGATTGAAAAAGAAACCTTCTCTCATAGGAGAATGTTAGGAAATCTTGTGAATTCCTTTTCTTTTCAAGGCATTCTGGGGTGAATCAATGTATGTTTGTAAAGGTTGAATATAGAAACTGCAATGCTTGCAATTATCCATATATACCTGATTGCCTAAGTCTGACCTCAGAATACCATTGCTTCTTCAATCTATGGAAAAATAAGATTTTCTCAGTAGTTCTGAGTATTGATTCAACTGGCATGATGCCCATGTCATGTACCTTGCATTATTACCAACAGGGCAGAGAGAACAGAGGAGAAAATCCACCCTGCTTCCCACAGCTACTGAGCATTATGGAGTCTAGATCCACTAGTGCTTTGCTATGCAGCTGCAGCTTGATTATGCACTGCTTATAAATCCCATCTCAGTCAGATTCAAACAGGCCTTGAAGGCCAAAATCTTAGCCAGTGAAAATACAGAGACTACATTTATTTAGGCAGTTTCTTCCAGCATGGACTCTGTGTCAGCCTTGTCCCTGCAGCATTTTTTACTACCATAGCTAATTTTTAACTATGCATCATATCCAAATCAAATTCAACAATGTAGTACATTTCTACAGCACCTTCTATGAAAGTGTCCTCAGAGCACTTTCTGATCGAGCTAAAATTAGCTCTGAACTACATACAAATTCCTAAAACATTTGTTTAAAGGAAAAAAACCCCAAAAAATCAAACAAACACACACACACACAAAAACCCAGACAGGTAAAGAGAAGGTAGAAATCTGTGCACTCAGTTCAAAGTTAAAACAGGCAGAAGGGCAAGTTCTTCTCTGTTACACCAGAGTAAAAGAGGAGGAACTAACTCAGTATATTGCTTTGTAACAGGCTTGGCATGTGATTCTCTAAGTTAGTGCAATGCCCTGCTCAAACAATGCCCACCAGAATGACTTGCATGAATCTGTAAATGATCTGGAAGTGGCAGGAGAAGCAATACCTGGGTGGGTTATCAGATCTCCCTTTATGTACACGTTTTTCTCACATTTGCTGCTTCCGAGAAGGAAAGTCACAGAGTACTTTGTCACACATAGCCTCAGTCATTCAAGAGGAAGACAGTGGGAGGAATAAACAAATAGCTTTGAGGAAAGTGAACCATGGATCCAAAATGATACAAATCTTTTTACCAGAGCAAGGGGCCTGGAGGTAAAGCAAACTTCAATTAATCTCTGGATTAATTAAAGAAGATTGTTGCCAGAGGCTGTCAGGAGGGACAGGCTGACACAGTGTGCCACGCTGAAGAAGGAACCCAAGATTTAGATCTTTTCCTAGACCTAGAGATCTTAATGAAAATCTGATTAGCATATGATCTCTTTTATTGTTGCCAAGACTTTCTTTTGATCCTTTTAAATGAATAAATGTTTCATTAAGTCTTGATTACCAGCATTGCTCCCTCATGGAAGAGAACTATAGACCCTGAAGATATATCAGTCCTGAGAACATTAGAAGTTGCTGCCTGAGAGAGGTGATGATTGTCTACACTAGCAAGAAGATAAATGAACATAGCTCAGTGCTCTAATGGTCATGAGTGTTTGTTAACAGCTGTCCCAGGTGATAATCCACCTCCATGGCTTGTTCCTGCTGTTTTCAGAGCATTGAGACAAAGGGCACCAGTGTATGATGGAGCAGCTTCTAACCACGGCAGCTCCGTGCCCAGCACAGATACTTGAGGATCATCTGGAACAGGCAGGAAAGCCTTAAATGGCAGGGAACAAAGGGAAGAGAAATGCTACAGCCACATGGTTAGGAAAGACAGTATTTGAAATCTGGCATTTGTTACAAAGAACAATGAGAAAAAAGGATTTTTAAATACAACTATACAAGGAGACATAAGGTCTTGTAACCATAGCTAATGGATTAAGCCAGTAAGTTGTCTTCTCTGTGGAGGTGTGCCTTGTAACACTTCATAGCTCCAGGCTGTAGCTGAAAAGTTACTATGAGGTGCAGCTGAGCTGGATGGGAAGAAAGACAGGAAGCATGCATGTCTGAAAGCTGAGCTTTGGAGATCTCTAAGGCTACTTGTGTTTTTGTGAAATGAAGAACTTTACCAAAATAGGAAGACAAAATGTGGAGAATGTCGGGCTACAGTGTTCAGTGAATAAATCCCATGTGGGCCTAAGACCAACAGTGTAAGGCAGTTAGGAAGTGAAGGCTCCCCTGGAGCCCAATATGCTGCAGCCATCCTTTATCCATGAGAGACATGGTCTCTCAAGTACGTTGTTTCCTATTTAGAGACCTTTCCATAACTTGCAAATCAGACTATTTTGTTGTAAATACAATTGAAGTACCTGAAGCAGACAGAATGGGATGGAAGGAAGGAGCAGAGAGGTCTGTGGAGCCACATGATGCAGTTGTGGTACAGATGAGAAACAGTAGCTATAAATACGTCCAGTGGAAAGATTGAACCTCTGGACTAACATATGAATAAACTGCCCAGCTCTACCATGTGTTTCCTCTGGCTGTGATTATCTGTGTAATTGTTCTTTGTCTCAGGATTCCACTTGTTTGTTTGTTGTGTTTATTGCTCCCTTGTCCTCTTGGTTGTGAGCATCAGTGGCATTCTACAGTGTGGCATGAACAGGGGCAACATCATGAGCTCAGATCAAGTGTCTCTCTCACCCTGCCTTTATGCTCTGTCTCTTAAGTCTTGGAGGGTTTTGGGGTGGCAGCAGCAAAGGCTATTTCAGTGTACTCTGCTTTCCCAAAGGGAAATGAGATTTATATGGCAAATTAGGTCAGTTATTATGCTACTGCACAGCAGGACAAATTATAATTTTAAATATATTTAAAATGTATAAGTACTTTTAAAATACATTCTGATGCAGTACAAATCAAGCCTCTTACAGTTGCTGTGTGGACCAGTTGGTTGAACATAGAGTATAATAATCAAGGAGCAAGGCAGTTGGGTTTAGTGATGCTTGTGAAGACTGTATAATAAGTAACTGTTGTTACTGTTTGCTTTCAACCAAGTATCCTCACTGCTATCTCCTCTGGATAAGAAAAATGTAGATGCATAAATAAAAAAATAGTTCTTTCTGTCAGCCTCTCTCTTAAATGTCTGCGTGACTCTTCTCTTGAGGAGATAAAATGAATGGAAAGTTATGCCCTTCCTTTCCCAAAGTCTCCCAGCATCAGACCTAAAAATGTTGCATATGTTTTGCCACTAAATAATCAATTGTTACCTTCTTCCCAGATTTCTTTTCTCTCCTCATGATTCTCAGATAGCAGTATTTTCTTCCTGTCTGTGCCTCTTTTGAGCCTTTTTTTTTTTATTATTCCATCATCACAATTTAGTTTCATGGCAGACTTCATAATCTCAAGGGCACCAGAGCCCTCTGCCAAGGTTTATGCAGATTTAAAGTCTGGATTAATCTGGCTTGGTATTTATAAAAAGTTCTGAACATGTGAAGGACCATAAAAGCACTGCATATTATTACTGGATCCATGGAAGCCCCCCCTGCTAACTCAGCACACATGTAAGCTGCTGTTCATGGAAATGAGGTGCAGTGACAGAAACAACTAAATCCATGTTTTCTCTTCTGAGACTGTCTCTTTCTCTCTTCTCTTTTGTTCTGTCTCTTTTTTTCTTTTCCTTCCAGGATTTCTGGAAGAAACTGAATAGGAAGGAGAGAGACCCCCTTCAAAGATCTCACCTCCAGGGAGTATTCTTTCAAAGACTTTGGCATAGTCTTCCTGCTTTTTGTTGGGGCTGGACTGCCCAGCTCCCTCATGCTGTTTCCTAAGCACTTTTAAAAGCTGGCAGCCCCTGCAGAAACCTTTTGGAAAAAAAAAAATATCTTGATGCAGGGGGATGCTGCTTTCAGACACTGGTCTGCAGCTGGCACTCAGTGGGGGGAGAAGCCAGGCTCCAAATCCAGGCCATCCCAGCAACTTGATAAAAATCCCTAGCACGACTCAGGGAACTGTAGGCCTTTGCTAGCCAAATCTGCTGTGGTTTTCAGGTGCTGCTTCCAAAAACATTTCCACGTTTTGTTATTTGAAGCACAAACGAAGGAGATGGCTGGCAACACAGTCCAGTTTTAGTCAGCATGTCTTCTCCTTCTGTATTATCACAAGGGGACAAAGTTGAAAATCAAATGTGTATACATATAGTGTCTGGTGTATATTTATGCCTTTATATGACTGAATTTTTAATGCAGCTTTAAAATATTCTATAGTAGTTGAACTCAAAACAGGATCAGCTTTCATTTTCACACTTGGGAGTGTGGCTATGTAAAATGGAGTCAAACTTTACCCAGCACTGTTCAGAAAGCATTATGGGTCCATTTATTTTTACTTCCCTCCCCCCATTATTTAATAGTTCTTTTTAGAGTTGTGAGTTTTACTTGGTTCCTTTTGATCAGAAGGAAAAAGTACTGTAGGAACTGAGACACTGCAGTGACTCTGGCTTTGAACTCACCAGGTCTAAAAGCCTGCAAGAACATTTTCTCTTTCAGCTTTCGAGGCAGCTCATCCAGCTGGCTGTTAAAGGGCTATGTTAAATTGTCCTGAAGGACAGCTACAAAGCTAAGTGCTACGACCCTACCTCACTCAGTGGAATTGATATATACATATATATATATTTGTTTTACTCACATTAAAATTTAAATGTTAGACTTTAGATAAAAAAAGAAAAATAAAAAAATCCAAGTCATTAAATCCTTTATGTTAGAAAAAGTTTATTTTCCATTCACTTCAGCTTGCGGGTGTCCTGAGCTCCTGCAAATGCTGCAGCTCCATCTAGTGGCACAGCAGCCGGTTGTCAGGGTAGAAGCAAATTTTTTGAAATACTAATAACGAAGAAAATTATTAGGATTTAAATTCAGCATATTTTGAAATGTAATTTTTTTAAGATTTCCTTTTTTTTTTTTTTTTTTTTTTTTTGTTTTGATCGAAGTTAGAATCTTCTCTAGCTCTGCCTGGAATTAAAAAAATATTTAAATTACACTAATTTAGAAAGATTAGTATTTGAAAATCCATCCAGTCTATTTCTCTGGTATTTTTTTTTGCCTGAATAGTCAAAGACTTACAGATGTATTCCTATTTCTAATAAGAGAAGGTAGTATGTTTGAAAATGTGTATGTATAGATAATTATGTGGTGCTACAGTAGTTCTGATCTGAATTTCTTAAAACACTTGCCAAATATTCATTAAGCATCAAAACATTCAAATTTGTTTACTATATGCACTCATCGTTCTATTTCTCCATCCATCATATATAGAGATTGTGCACATGTTTATGCAGACAGCAGACCACATTCTGCTCTCAATTACACTATAGCCTAATTTATTTCAGTGTATTTCAGCTACTTGAACTCTCACTGGTCTGATATGGAAATTACTGTCTTGTGTATCTGTATATAGAGCAGATCTATACACACAAAGTGTGATGAACATATGTTGTAATGTGATCCTAATACAAATAGGTTGGTTCTTTGGGGTTCTCACCTCATCCAGATGGGAATTGACTTTCAGTGTTGTACACCACTACAACTGTGTTTAGTTTTTCAACACATCTTGCTCCTGCCTTTGATCTAATCAGAAAATAAACATTCTTGATTTGATTTGCTCAGCTGCTGCCAGAGCCACAAAATATAGATTTCATCTTGTGTCCTGAACTCTACTCTCATGCTGCTTGTACAAATCTGTTGAATTCAATAAATGTATTTAGCCTTATTAAGATTCGGGAAAGCAAATATTATCCTCCAGTGATGCAGCAGATAACAGGACTTAATAGCAAGTGTGTGATAAAGATCACAGGATTCCCTGTAAACAAGATGCTGCATCGCACAGAGAGCATCTTGTCTGCATATGCTTCATAAGTAACTAGGCATCCTCATGGGCTTCTTTAGTTATTTTAGAAAGTTGTGTAAACAGTATTATCTACTTAATGCCCCAAATGATATAATAATTGATATGGAAATGGGGCAAAGCTCAATAGATCATAATACAACTCTCCATGGACTCTTGGAGATGATCTGCCCAGATTTTATTTAAATTTTCTTCTAGCTTGTATGTATGCAGCCTGTGGTTTGTTAGACATGCTAGGCAGATGTTTGTTAGACAATGCTTTCTTTTTTTGCCTTTTTTTTTTTTTTTTTAAAAAGAAATTAAATATGAATTTAGGAGTACTTCAGAGGTGTCAATGGCAATATGAAGAACAAGATGATACTGAAAAGCTCTGATACATTGTGTGTTGTTGAGAAAAGAGGGTAATAACAGATTGCTAGCATATGTGGTACTCTGCAGTGGTCGTATGGCTCCTCTTGTTCAGACTGCAAGAGTAGTGGAAATAAATACTGGAGTTCTAAGAAATGCTTAAAACTGGAAAAATGTATTTGAAAATATTTTTCTGTTCCTTCTTGTGAAAAATGATATTGAAGCCTGGAGATTTTTCTTAATTTATTCTAAAATTCTCTTACACAAGACTTTCTGCTTTATTTTTATAAAGTAGTGGTTAAAGTATTTCCCTTATTCAACCACTCATTAATTCTTTCAATTTATTAATTAGTCAGACTCAATTGTTTTTACTTTCAAGACATCACATGCAGTTGTCTCAGGTATATATTATGTCAGGCAAAAACTAAGCTGTGTTGCTGTTGCTATTGTCCATGCAAGATAAACTTTAGAACATGCAACTGTGCCATGTCTCTGTTTTGCAGAGTTGTGATGCCACTTGTACTTTACTGTTTCTCTGTTTAGTGTGGTCTCCAGATACCTGCATTAGACTTCAGGAAAAATTAGCTATTAGCTAGCTATTTTTTTGTTTGTTTGTTTTTTGAGACATTTTAAATGTTATTCAGAGGAAAACCAAGATGTGTTGGCAGATGGAGAGCACCCATTTAATTTTTATACATCTTATGAAAAAGCCAGAAGACATTCAGTGCATGAATGGAGGCTTTGCATCCACTACTGTATCCCTGCACCAAGTAAAGGTAATGGGGAAAGAGACTCCCTGCAGGAACCCTGCCCTGCCTGGCTGCACTTTTTTACCTGAGGCAGGTGAAATTGCATGTATGGGCAGAGGGAACCCAGTCCTTGCAGGCTGTCGTTCCAAGGGGAAGATCATATGGTCAATATGGGAGCAGGAATACTATTATATTTTATTTTAGTAGCATGTAAAAAACAAGTGAAAAGAAATAGGCAGAAGGTGATTTTGAAATGTGAGTAAATAAAAGCTGAATTCTTTTGGCAGGTCTAACCAGTCTCTGAGAGTACAGAGCTAAGACATCAGAACTGGCTGGTTGCCTGCAGAGCTGATGAGCCAGTCTGTCTCACTACAGTCCAGTGCAATAAATAGATAATTTTGTAACTTCTCTAGTGTATAAGTAAAGTAACTCCTGATTCTAAAATAAGACTGCATTAGTAAGAAACTATGTAATTAGTCAATAAGTACATAGGTTTGACAATTTACTGCCCTAAGTTCTCTTCTATTTATGCCTCCATCCCAATGCACATTTCTGCAATAAATGTTGAAGTTAACTTATCTGGTAAACAGAATGAGGAAGCTTTACTGGGGAAGTACTGGGTGAGGATATAGGGGCACAGAGGTTAAGTTACTTGTGCAAAGTTCTGACCAAGTCTGTGGGCAGAGCTCCAGGTGAAACTGAGGTCCTGTGGGTCCCCTTCTACTATTACCACTGTACTCGATTTCACAAAGGATTTTCAGTGTCATGTCTGAGATGAATAAATCTGACGGTCACAGGCTCTGAATTTGTAGGAAGGGGATACACATGTGATTTGCCTGAGGGAGGTTGAATTGTTTGGGAAGATTTTGGTTCTATTGTATTCTAACACATTATGAAATCACAAACTGATTTAATGAACACTGCACATGATTTTTTGATGACACATGCTGTAGGCTCTGTGGGTTCATACAGGAGGTGGATTGACAGGAAACAGAAACTGAACTCAGCCTTTGGGTGGGGCAGATGTGTTCTTCCTGGGTAGCACTGAAGATGTTGTGGCTGACTGGTTCTCAGATGCTGCACTGAAAAGGGTCTCCACTAAAGAAGTTCAGTGAGGAGGCATTAGCCAGTAGACATATTGTTCTTTCTGCAGGCCATTCCTGTATTAATTAGCTAATTATCCTCCGTTATAGAAGGAGTCTGACCTCTGCCTTCTAGTGGATAGGAACCAAGTGACCTATCTAGTGACCTATCTGACAAAACTCTGCTAGCACATTATGTGGAAATATGGTCCCTCTGATCTTGCTGTCATCTGTAGGGTGACGTTCTGTGGACTCAATTAGCTACTACATACAGTCCCATTGTGGCCTGAGGACAATCCAAGGCAGTTCTGCCTGGGATGTGGCACACAATGAGGGAAGAGAGCCAAAGGAGGGAGTTATTTTTCCCTGTTCTTTTGGTCTTTCACCACAAGCTGCTTTGGAGACAGGAGCACCATGACAGCTGTGCTTCCTTTCTGCCTTCATCTGAAGTCACCTTAATGTGATGCAGACCTTAGACATGCATTCTCTTTGCCATTTTGTTACTGATTCAGACCTGATTCTCTAAGAAGGGGTTCCCTTTGATTCATTTAAATCTCCTAAATTAATTGGATGTTGTGGGAAGATGAGTCCTTACCTCTCAATTACTCTTAAATCTCTTACTTCTGGTATAACTAGAAAAAACAGTAGTTGTCAGATACAAGTAATGCACATATTTTGAGTGTAATGCCTAGCTGTTAATAGGTACTTAAAATATTAGGCTTCCACCTAGATACTCCTATTATTCTGTGCTTTTTCTAAGCCATCTTTTTTATAACAATGCACAGCATTTTTTTTTCAGATTCAGTGCATTTTCAGTTAGCTGATTCTTTTCTGTGTCTGGGAGGTAAGTAAATACAGTTAGTTCTAATTTATAGCATCACTGTGCTTGTAGTATCTGTATCTGGAGTGCAGGCCTGAAAGTACTCAGTGGACTACATTCAGCATGACGTGCTAATTACAATATTTATGAGAATTATTTTACCAGATTATTAAAATAAGTGTATGGGAGAGATAACAGAGCTGAGGGAAATTACAGAAACAGGTAAACAAGAGATTTTTTTCAGATCTTAGGAAGCTTTCACAAGAGTGTTAGGGCCAAGACAAGATTAGTATTTGTATATGTGGGTTGGATCCCTGAAAGAAACAGCTGTAATACCACAGTACCACCAAGATGATATCTGCATAGTGTACCAGGCTGTAAAACTCAAAATGCCTGATTTACATAAACTTCTGAAAGGCAACAGGGAAGCACATGCTGAACACAGACTGTCTGTTAGCCATGTGTCTCACAGCTTGATAGTAAGAATTAAATGCTAGCTTTATATTAGCCAGATGTTCTCCTCAACAGCACCCTTCTGTGGTTCCTTTCCATTATGTATACAGGGCATGTAATGAATTTTCCACCCCAGTCAGAGCTGCACTGGAAGATCACCCCAAACAAGAACCTGCCTTCAGTGCATGTCATAAAGCTGTATCAGCTACAAAAGGGAAATGAAGCATATTCATTCATAGAATGATCATCACTTTTATTTTTTGCTGCTACCAAAGCTGATTGTAAACCTCCCCCCTAGGTCCTCCCACCCACAGCAGTTGACTCTAGTGGGAACAGACCCAAACCCATCATTCTCAGAAATGACAGGTGGTGTTTGACCAGGCTTCAGCTGGAGCAGTAAAAAAACTGTATTTTCCTATGATGACTTTTCACACAAAATAGCATACATTCAACATAAGCAAACCATAAAACTTAATAAGCCTAATACCTTATGTGTTCCTCATATCTGTAAATATAATATTTTTCAACATAAATGTTAAGGTCCTTTTTGAGCATGACAGATATTTAGGATTTTTTCTAGTAGTATAAAGTTAAGTCATCCAAATTGGTGCTTTCCAGTTCTTACTCTTTCAGGAGTTTATGTTTTGGAAGAGGACCTGGCAGCTCTGCTCTTTAAGGAAATTGTTTATGTTCATTGTACATACTCCCGAACTGCAAGTTCTTTCAGGGTTAAAACTCGTATGGGATCTTTCTTTGCCTTCCATTCTTCCAGTTTTTCTTGCAAAGACAGAAAATCCTTGCCAAGTTCATATGCCAAACTGATCATTGTTTCTAACAATGGAATATAATACCTGTGGCTAGAATGCACACAAAGGCGTGATAGAGCTTTTTCTCCATATTCAAAGGCACTTGCAGGGTTTTCCAGGTCTTTGTGGCACACCACAATAGCACAGAGGGTTGGGACAATCGAGACAGGGTTTCTTCTTGTCAGCCTTTCCTGCAGCCCGATGACTTCTAAAAGGATTTCCAAAGCTTTGGTGTACTGGCCACCTCGCAGGCAGCCATATGCTTCCTGAAGCTCTGGCCTTATTAAAAAGTCAATAAATTTTTTCGACCTTCGGATGTATTTCATAGAATATAGAAGTCTCAGGTAGTCCATGAAAGCTAATTTTCTCTCATTGATTATTTCTTCTGTGAAGTTCCCTGTTAGAGTTTTTTTGGGAAAGGACACATCTTCCATTTCTTCACTAAATTCCTCCAGCAGATTTCTGTGCAGTTTCTCAAAATCTGAGTAACGCCGTTCAATTACAGACTTCTTGCTGTCAAAACTCCCTGTTTGCAAAATGATGATTTTATACATCTAAACACAATAAAACAGAAAAATAAACATGAGAAGGACCGTTCTAGCACCAGTGCAGTCAAATTTTGCCTGTTAATGCTTTGAAATGACTTTGTACTGGTATGTTCCAGCAGCCAAAACTTTCCTGCACCAGTTTTATGTGTGAAATCTTCTATACTCCTATGGCTCAAAGAAGCTGCTGCATAAGATTCTGGTGCATTCTAAGTGTAGGCCTGATCTTCAAAATTTATAGCCATCAAATTAGTAATTCCCACCTTCTGCTTGTTTGGACTTTTGTCACCCAACTTAGTGTTGTCTAAGTTAGTAAATTCGAGTTAGCAAATAAGTTGCAGATTAACAATACATTAAGAGATCCTGCAAGGTGCTGGGAATAATGAGCTAGCAGCAGACTAAAGCATGTGAAATCACTTATGAAGCATTTATGTAGCTGTACTTTGTTTGTAACAGGCATGGCTGTTGCAATCAGTCATCTTCAGTGAACTGAATGGATTTCCCAGACTTAATGTTGAATGTAATCTATTTTACATTGGTCATAATACTCAGAATTGTTGTTTCTATCAGACATTTCTAGGGATTTGGGGGTGTTATTAATGCTGTGAAAGAAGAGGGAGTATTTGGCAGCAGTATTTGGTGCGTGCAAAAATAAGATGGAGCAACTCCAAAGCCTTTTTTCCACTCTAAATCATTGTCCTGTTATTCAGACTTGGCATACAAATAATGCAAAAAAACCCCAAACCATTTCTATGAAAAATCTGTTCGGTGTCCAAAATCCTTCACTAGCAGCTAACAGCAACAATGTACTACATTAAGAGTATTCAAGAGTATGTCCTCCTCAGCTCTTCACTAGCCTCAAAATGTCTATAACAAATGGGAGAGCTGCAAAAAAAATTTATGTGCTATGTGATGTGTAAATAGATTCTCTTCTGGTCCTGATCCAAGCATAATGATGTTGAACAAGGGTCAAATCCCCAGTGTGTGTAAACCAGTGGAGCACTCTGAGACCAGAGTAACTGTGTCACCATACACCAGCTAAGGATGTGAGCTGGTGACCTTGCTGCCTTTTGGATGGTGACAATGTTCCCATTCAACTGCACCCTGTTTCCATTGAATTAAACAGGAACCAGAGCAGTTCTACTCACGCCATCATTTCCTTGCTGATGATGAAAGCTGCAAACCAGTACTAGCATTAGTGTCTGTTTGATTATCTTCCTTGTTTTTCCTTAAAGAGAAATTACCTATCATTTGACTATCATGCAAACTGTCTGAATTTTGTTGTAATATAAATCTTTTTGCATAGGCATGTACCTTACAACTACATTTAATTACTTATAGGTATGCTGAATACTCTTGTTCCCATAGTTTTACTAAATGGCCTCAAGTTGCACCAGTGGAGGTTTTGATTGTATATCAGGACAAAATTCTTTACTGAAAGAGTGGTCAGGCACTGCAATAGGCTGCCCAGAAAAGTGGTGGAGTCACCATCCCTGCGGGTGTTCAAAAAACATGTAGAGGTGGCACTTCAGGATGTGGTTTAGTTGGCATGGTAGTGTTGGGTTGACAGTTTGACTTGATGCACTTAGAATCATTAAGACTAGAAAGGACTCCTATGATGCTATTGTATGATTCTAGAGTAATTTTTAACAATTTAGAAAGCTGGATAAAATTCAATGTATGCATGGACTGCCCCATCAGTAGGTGGTGGTGCAGCAAGATAATAGGGCAGTCTCCAGAACACATACATGCTTCACTTCTTCCAAGGTGCAACACCCTGTATCAGCGACACTATGATTCATGGCATTTTCCATCTACAGAACTCAGAGGTTGTTGCAAATGAGGAAAACTTGAATTTCACAGGAGTACTGAAAGGGACTTGATCAGTCCTTCTGTAGGCCAGAAGCAGAATCAAAAATAAGACCTGAGTGTTAGTACTGTGAGTAAAGATACAAAAATGCAACCTATTCTGTTGTTGTCCCACATACTCATGTTTCAACTTAAAAATACGGCAGAAATACACTAACTAATGGAGCTACAGGTAGGGAAGGGGAATGATCCCAAGCAATCTAACTGGAGGATGTCTCAGGCTTTGTCAACATCAAAGAACTTTGCACATGTGCAAAGTCTCTGCTGTGGAATTTATACAAATGCAATGCAGTTGCTGCAGCAGGCTAGCTCAGTGGAAATGTAACTATACTGATACCTTTATACTTGTGTGAATTTCCTTAATGTTGACAGGGCTCTGCCTGTTTTGGATATTCAAACTACTAATTTACTTGATATCAGCAGATTTCATGAACCAAGTGCCAGAGTTTTTTTGTAGGAGGAGATTCCACCAGCTGTGCTCATAGTCAGTGAGAACATGATCATGGCTTGCAACACTTGTCCCACAGTAAGGCTTTCATGCAGTGAGACATGCTGTGTGCTTGCAGACCCCTTTAGAGTGAATAAAATAAATTATCTTCTTACATATTAATTTCTTAGCTTACCACATATTTAGATAAGTGGTGCTCTACAATTCTGGTTGATGGGATTTCAAAAAGGAGTTTGACTTGTCTGCACTGGCGTTTTTCATTCCTCCAGTATTCCTGAAGCTCCTTGGTGGTCATTGAAGAGTTGGGACTTAATGATGCATTGGAATCTAAACCAACATATTTAGTATTTCAGGTTATAACCTTTGCATTTGGAAAGAAAATTCTTACACATTTATTGTGAGAGGAGAGCTTAAAATTTCTGTTGCTATAATAGCAAAATAAATTAAAATAATAAAATAAAATACAGATAAAATAATTGATAATAATAACTGATAATAAAGACAGGTCCAGATTCTTTGAGTAAAGCTGTTGTGGTCCGAAATTTTGAAAGATGTCAAATCAGATGCAGAATACAAAGTTATAGAAAAAATAGACAAGAAATATTGCATCATACACACAGATATACACATGCTTATAGAAAAATATAGGACAACTGGTTGAAGACATTGCTTACAAGGACATTTGTATCTTTTCAAAAGGTTGATTTCTCTCTCTTTTAAAACTGCTGACTCTTTTTAGCAGGTGACATAAAGGCTAGCAAAGTGGATATAAGAAATGGAATATATGTATTTCAGTTGGCACACCAGTGCCAATTTCCAATCAACAATGTCTCTGTCGATGCAGTCAGCTGAAGTCAGCCTGCAATGTGTCTAACATTCAGACAGTGGAGAATGACCATAAATTAATGGGAAGATAACAGCTTGATGCAGTAATAGTATTGTAAAGGAACCTTAGTCCTCCTTCACTGCCCCCACTTTTCCTTATTCTTAATCATCTGGCCACAGTTTCAGTTGTCAAGATCTTTGAGGTTTGGCTCAATCACTGCAAAGTATAGATTTCATAAGAGAGGTGGTGATTATGGCATCTTTGCAGGCTGAAAATCTTGATGTGGTTATATATATTTTGGATTATATATAAAAATTTATTTAATAACAGATGACAGCAATTTTAAGCATAGTGAAAGTTCAATGCTGCCTCTGTATGAGGCATGTGGGTGACTACTGCTTGAGATTAGCTTCAGTCTTGGCATCCTTGCTCACACTGCCAAGAAGTTCAGGTTTTCTGATTTATAGAAAATGCTCTCCTAAGACTGGTACACATTTTAGGTGGAAGGGATTTAAAAGGAAAACTGTGTGCATATGCACAGCAGAATGTGCATCTCTTTCATTTTTGCTACCTTATTACTACAAGTTAAATCAAGGTTTATTTTCAGTGGACTATATCAGTGTAAATCTGGACTAAAGCTCTAATAAATAAATCAAAGGTTTTAGTATAAAAGATTAAGGCTATAAATAGCTACATGAAAATTCAAGGAGAATATCAACCTTGCTGGTCATCTTTTTCTGGGTTTTCTTTTCTCACTTGACATGAAATTTCAGCTTTGGGTTGAGTTTGCTCTTCATCCTCTGGACTTCTGGTAGAAAATGTAGTAATTCTGTTTACAGCTTCTAACAGTTCCCTTTCTGCTGTACAGTGTGAGTCTTGGTCCATGGCAAGCTACTGAAAGATTACAAAAAAGATTACAAAAAACCTTACCTGTTACATCATTGTATTATACTAGCAGTTGAAAAAATTCTAAGAGGATCCAAACAACTTTGCTAGGATGCTGTGTTCAGTTAGTTACAATTCAGCCAACAGGTGAAAATCAGAGCACAACCTACGCTAAAAAAAAAACAAGTCTCCCTGTTCCAAATGTAAAAATAATGCCCAAGCAGTGGTTGTTAAGTAATGAGAGGGTTTAGGACAGGGATGTTACCACATATCATTTTACCTCCACTTGTCTACCACACAATTATGCAATGGTGGACACAGAAGTGAGAAAGCTCCTTCAGCAGACCTATTGATTCCTGGCAAAATGTGAGGCTATAAAAAGAAAACCAATTACTTCCCCTACTGGAAATAATGGAAGTGCAAACCACTTTCCTTTAGCAGAAACCCTTCCTTTGCCTGGCTTGGTTAAGTGTGTATGTGTTGTCATCCTCCTTAATAAGAGCATCATGGAAACCCCTAATTTTGGACTTCAGGGTAGGAAGCTAAAGTTTTCACTAATCTCTTAGGCTTTCTGAAGAGTAGCCACTTCTTGTCTAACTGGTCAGTCCTTTGAAAATCATGACAGTTTATCCCAAGAGCATAAACTTCCAAATATTTGGCTTAATGTAAAGATAATCTCAAATGTAGTGCATTAAATGAGGAATATGAAAATGGTCGGACAAATTTGGACAAATTTTTCTTTGTTGCACATTGCTATAACCTTATAAGCAAAACTGTATTTATATTCAAGATATATATTTTTATATATATTGAACTTCATATAAGTAAGATACAGATATATATGTGTGTACATATATAAAAATAGCACTTAAAAGCAATATTTACCAGAGAAACACAGCACACTTCTAAACAGAAGAATGCAGAAGTGAATGTTAGAATACTCAAGCCTTGTGCCTTGAATGTGTCTGCCTTGAAAACTCTCTGCACTTCATACAAAGCTTCACAGCTAAAAATAATTTTAAGTTCTTTTAAATAAGCTATTTATTTTTTACATATTTTTTACATATTTTTTAAATCAAAACCAATACAAAACTCTGCACAAATTACACCCTTTTACTGTCAACAGGCACTCATCCTGTTCCGTTTCAGGGTAAATGCCACTCCTGTTACACTGAGCTGAAGCACTAGAAACTCAGGTGCACAAACCACTCACCTGGGGACTGCTGAGGAGTTTTTAGTTGTGGTGCAGGAGTAGTAGGTACGAAGTCATGAAAAGCCTGCTTCGTATTTCAAAACACAGCCAAATGCGCCTGTGTTTTCTTCTAACAAGCAGATTCTGGTTTTTTACAAAAAGGAAGGAAGAAGCCTTGATTAAATCAGACTTCCTCGTCCAATTGGCTCACTGGTTCAGTGCTGGCTGATTACGCAGGAGGTTCCTCTCTGGCTCCAGCAGCCCCGGTGCCTGCGGTCCCGCTCCGGCAGCAAGGGCGGGTTTGCAAACCCCAGTGTCAAGATTACCCGTGCACACAAAAAGTCTGGCAGAAAGGAAAGGCTTGAACAGTAAATGCAATTAGAAAATCAATGGAATCTTCTCTGCGTGGATTTCTGAAACCAAAAAACCTCTTAGCAAAAGAGAGATTAGGAAAAAAAAAGGCAAATACCTAAGTGCACTTATGTGAAAAATAAGCCCCTTGGGACATCTTTAAAATTCAGACTGAACATTGAGTTAATGAAAGAAAATGCAGATGGTACCACTATAGATAGCCTCACTCTATGTAAACTTGCACTTCTGACAGAAATCCTGATTCTGTACAGTGCTTAAACATATACTTAATTTCAAATATCTGCTTAATTAAGGTTGAAAAAGGAAAATTACCGTATCTGACATTACTACTAAACTTGAGATGGGCTTATGTGGGTGCCTAAAATTAATCCTGTGCTTAAATTCTTTGTTGAACTGAGGGCAAAGCTGAAGAAGAGTGACACATTAATCCATGTCCTTTGGCCCGGAAGCTTCCTTTGGCAGCTCACTTCACTTTGCTTTAAAGCACCAGGATAGCTATTTCTGGGGTAAATAATACAGACACTATGTTTTTTTTTTAGTAATGTCATTTCCCTATTGCCAAACCTCACTCAGTGAAAAACCAAGTGATTTTAATGCAGTACAAATGTGGAAGGCAGACATCCAAAGGACCACATGGATCCTGCCCCACACATTCCTTTAGAACAAACAATTTAAAATGTAAAACCAGGGCCATAAACTGGCAATGTCTCTCTTCTCCTTTATTTCCAACATAAAACAATGCCAACTTCAACTTGGACTCAGTCTAAATGTAGAAGTTTTGCCAAGATTTCTGTCAGAATGATGAAAAATCACTCCCATGGAGCTACAGGCATACTGGCAAAAGCCCTGGTGTAGATGCTGTTGTTTTGGCAGAGCCCTTTAGCTGGGTTAGTGTGTTCCATGCAGAAAGTGATTTAAGTTATACCAGAAATCTCTGCTTGCCAATACAGCTCTAAGGTGTTGCTATACCAGCCAACCCTTTTAAGTGCAGACAAGGCATGGGTTTCTGGCTTCAGTCTCGTTCTTTTAAAGTTAGATTTATGGATTTGGTTACAATTATGAGCAAAAACCAAGGGGAATTTCAGTGCATTTCACTCATGCTGACTGCTCACAGATGTATCTAAGCTTTGAATTCTGAATCTGTTAATTTATGTGTTGCCAAAAAGCAATATATTATTTTGTGATGCTCACTGCTATTGTCCTGCCCTTGATAAAGCTGAAAGTATATTTTTCAGTGTATTAAGTATGACCTATACTTTCAGTTATTTCAGAATAAGTAAGTCTGAGTCAAAATTAACCTGGAAGATTAAAGAAAAGTGAAATGTTATGAGCATGGCTGCCTGACATGAAATAATTTACAAGTCAGTGGTGTTCTGCAAGAATTCTGCCTACCTCAGTAGAGGAGCCAGCTGTTACTGAACAGGTTCCTTGTGCCCAGGATCCATGACATCCTCAGCAGGTTTAGCAGGCTGCTGTTGCTCATACTGTTCCCATAAGCTCAGGTTTGGTCCAGATAGTCCTTGGCTGTTCACTGGGACTCAGTTTTGTTAGTCTGGCAGCATTTTAAAATGCTGGATTAGCACATTCAAAAGAAGTCCACAGTATACAGTGGCGTTTGCTAGCAGAATGAATAACTAGTGTCTTTCCTTTTAGGTCCTCAGTCCCACTTTCAGTGCTCTTAATACTGTGTGCTTAATACTTAGGCAGTGGCAAAGGGAAATTTTCACAATACCATTCTGAGAGATGGGCACAGTGCACTTACACTGACTATTCATAAAACTGTGGTAAATTTTGATGGAAAAGCATGTTCTGTCATAGCAGTGGAAAAGGGATCTTCGTGCACTTCCTCACTCAGGTTTGTATTCTGTGAAAGCACTGACTTTGGCACATATTAAATGCTAAAATGCATCTGCCAAGGGATGTGGAAAAATAGTGCTCTGCAATAACACAAGAGTGAGGCAAGGTTAAAGTCATAACTCTGCAGTGCATAAAAGTGGTTATCTTAGGAGTCAGTTTGTCCATACTGGGTTAATATGAAATAACTCATTTTAGGAAGACCAACTTGAAAGTGTATGTATAAAACTTGGTAACCAGCCACCAGATGAGCTAGCTCTGCAATGCTTTGTCAAGGATGACTGAATTGAAAGACCATTTTTTGTGCTTTTGATGGTTAAAGAACCAGAAGGAACTGTTGCAATAGTGTAAAACATTCTGCCTTGATTTATACCCTGATTTGGCCAGTTCACGTTTTCTCAGTCAGATAGATTATATGAACCCAGACAGACACACTATTTAGCCACAGAATACAAAAGTGGTATCAGCCTGAAAAATTGACTTGAACCAATGTTATACACAAACTGAAGTTTACTGGCAGATTTTACTGTCATTTTGTTATTCTTGTTAAATATTCTTGTTAAAGCATGTGGCAGTAATATCCCTATTACAAAATACTCTTCACGTTTTATCCTAAGAAATACAGCTTCAGACAACCTCACAGAGTCTCTGCTGCTTTTTCCTCTCAGGCCCCTAACTATGTAACTAATCCTTACACCATCTTGTTCCTTAAACTGTAGATAATGAGAGGAAAAAAAAAAAAAAAAAAAAAAAAAAAAGAGGAGGAAGAAATACCTAACATAATTATCCAGGTCCACTTTCATCACATAACTGATATTTAGATAGTGCTGTAATGTGTTTGATCCTTCTTCAAGAGCCTTCCCTGTTCTAGTGCAGCTACATAAATACCTACCATTTCCATGTCTGAAGTAGTGAAAAATTCAGCTGTTCTGCATGAATGTTTTGCACTTTTGGGGTGATACCATGATAAATGAACACCATACTCCTATGCTGACACAGCACAAAATTCTGTTCCATGCTATTTGTGTAACATTCAATTGTATGGTGTTGTGTCATTTGAAAGTGGCATTTGTTTACCATATTTCATTATTACAAAACACAACTCTTAAGAAGAGTGCAGTTTGAAGAACTAATTTGCCATTTAATAGCAAATATCTTGTGCTGGTGTTACTGAAGGGGTTTTCAACATGAAAGAAATATAACAGGCCCATTTTATACTGCCAAAGCCCTGTTAACACTTTACAGCTCCTTTATACATCTAAAGGAGTATGAAGGAGCTTTAGAGTAAATAACAGTCTTGTCCTGCCTTTCATCTGTGGTCTGTCAGTGACACAGAGCTGTAATGCAAGCCCAGTGGGTCAATAGGATATGAAGCTAAATGGTCTGTGTTGGTCATTCTTCCTGCTAAAATCATAGAGGGTTAAGTACATAATTACATGGAATAGAGAAATGTTTTTAAATATCTGGTTTTGAGTTATTAGGTATTCTATGTGTAGTCATTCCTCTTGAGTATTTCAATATTATTATAATGTCTCTGTCCCCTTTGCTTCTCAAATATAATTATGGTGTACTTAGGCTAAAACAAATAGTCACGTTTCACATGCAATTTATTTATATTCAAAATGTAAACATAATGAAATTTGGGATAGCTATTTATAGCAGCCATGCTAATGCATAAAAGGCAGCTCCACAAATGGAGGGAAAGGCAGCTGGTGTGGATAGATAGCCACCTGGAGGATTAGCAGAGCATAACCTGGGTTTGCTGTGTGCTCTGCAAAAGGAAGAAATGTAACACATGCATCTTAGTAACTTTTCACTATTTATTCTTTAAAAAATAAGCATGAGCTTAAAATAGAATATCAGTTTAGAAAAAAACGATTAAAAAAGCTATTCTCTAAAAATAAATATGGTCTTCTGGAAATGTTGAATGTGTGATGAGAGCCTTTAAACCTAACTCTCCTTTTGAGCAGCTCTTGTCTCTCCAGAGTTCGTTGTCTCAGTATTTAAGAAAAATTCGCTATATATGAAAAACTCTGCCAAGTGGATAAAACAGTGCAGCATTCAGGCAGAGTCACATTCATAAGTAGGATGGTTAAAGAGGAGCTACATTTGGCTTTTATTAAATTAAATATTCAGTAGCATTGCTTACACAACTTTAGAGTAAAAGTATTTCAGGACTGGACATTGAAGCCAGACCGAGTATGACACTGACAGACAGTCCCGGGTCTCATGAGGGGTACTGGGAACGACAGCCCCGAGCTCACCCAGCGGTTCGGTGCCGTGTGCCGGGAACAGCCCGCCCTGGCACAGCACTGCCGGGATCGCTGCTGCCATCTTGGCGAGCAGCCCCGCTGCCCCGTTCGGGGTTTCTGACGGGGCTGCCGCATAGCCCTGACTTCTCTCCTTTCCTCTCGTCCCGCAGGATGCCGGCTTCAGCCCGCCCGGACCCGCCGAGCGCCTCCTGATCTGCAGGGAGTTCCGCACCCTCAGCCGCGCTGCGGATCCAGAGACACGGTCGCGGTTCACCGGAGGTGAGTAGTAAACGGCACTGAAAACCGGTACCGGAACCCTCCCCGGGAGCTTCCCTGGCACGCAGGCCCACCGCTAGTCAAGAGGTGGGAGTGCCACCCCCTCGATCCCCTTCCAGGGAGGTCTGGAGAGCACCGTCCCTCGGGCAGCCCAGCAGGAGCGCGCCCTGAAGAACGGGAAGGCGTCGCCCGTACCGGAGGCCCAGCGCCGGTAACCACCCCAGGCAGCCGCCCCTCAGCCTCTTTCACCCCCAGCGCTGCCCCGGCCGCCCAATCAGCCCCTCCGCAGCTCCCCAGGTCCCGCCTTCCCGCTCCGCGGGACCAATCAGCGCCCTCAATGCTGAGCGCTCTGCCGGCCGCCTCGCACTGACCCGCCCCTGCGGCTCACACTATCTTGATGGTGGGGAAACCCCGCAGCTCCTCCTTACCTGGCAGCGCTCTTCGCCAATAGCGCTACCAAGCGGCTGCGCCGAGGCGCTGTGATTGGCTGTGAGGGGCGGGTGGGCGGGCTCTCCGGGGCAGCAGGGGGCGTTTCGGTTGCAGCTGCAGCTGCGATTGCGACGATGAGGGCGCGGGGAGCGGGCGGGGCGGCGGTGCCGAGCGCTGCGGGGCTGTGAGCCGGGGAAGTCCCGCAGGCGAGCGGGGCGCTGAGGTGCGGGGCTAGAGATGAGGAGGTGAGTAAGGGAGCGAGGGGTCCCGCGGTGTCCGGCGGTGCTGTGGGACGTTGCTCGGCGCCGTCAGGTAGGGGCGAGGCAGCGGCGCGGCCTGGTCCCGCCTGAGGCGCCTCAGGCCGCTCTCTCCGGCCCCTGGCCTCGCGCTGCAGGAGTGATCGCTGCGGGCCAGGCTGGCTCTGCGGCGGAGAGCGGTGAGGCCGGGCTGGGCCGGCTCCGGGGTGGGGTTAGCTCTCGGCAGGGTCGAGCCAGGGAGCCGAGCCTGGGCCCTGGGTGTGAGCGCGAAGCCTTGGGCCGTCCGTTGCTCCGGCTCCAAAGTGTCCCGGGGTTTTCCTTCCCTGTCCGGTTCCTAAGCGCCCAGCGGGCGTATGTATTTGGATTGAGAGGACTTGCATGGCATCTTGAGGGAACGGTTGTCGGCAGAAGAGTGATGGTGGTGTGTTGGTTGGTGTATACTTGCTAAATCTAGTAATGCCAGAGCATTCTGATAGTTAAGAATGATTTTTGGTCTTCTGGGATAGAAAAATAAAATCAAATTTATGACGCCTCACAAGTTTTAGTGGAGTTCTTCAGCTATATTTTTTTTAGGAAGTCATGTTGCCAGTATAAGCCTATTTGTATCAGGCAGTATTTCAAATGCTATTTTTAAGAAACACTTTTTTTTTTTTTTCTTTGATGGATTGTATTTTGGTCATGTAATTCCGTGCTATTTGAGCTGCAACTAATTTTACTTACTCCTAGTTTTAGCCTTTTCTTTGAATATGGCTTCTGTTGAAGAACATAATTTTGCATTTCAGGTATTTAAAACTTGGTATTTAAAGTGAAAGTTCTGCAGGAAAACTATAATTAATTGTAGCCTCTTAATTTTACATTCTGAGTCAGAGATACAGACTTGCGTGTTTATGCTGAAACGTGACAGCTGATTCAAACAGCTCTGAATAGTTCATCTGAGGCTACTGCAGGGTAGAAACAAAGTTCTCATATTTCATGGCAAACTGTTCTTATGATGTCTCTGTGGTGACAGCAGTGACTGAAGATGGGGGGAAAAAAAAGGCAGTGAGGGAAGCTTTGAAGTCAGGTACCTTATTGTGCCTACTTCTCATATTCTGTAATTTTTTTTTCCCTAAGTATGTAGTGTTGCAGTCATATCTGTGCTTTGCCTGAGGAAAGGCTTTCCCAAAAGCCTTTGAGCATGGAAATAACTCAGGTCATAGGTGGAGTAAAGAACACAGTGGAACAGGTTCTGACACTTACACCTCTGTTGTGAGGGTGAAATATTCCCGCAGAAAGTGTTGTAGTTGCTGGCATGTTGTGCAGTGCAATGATGTTTCATTGCTAAGCAGAATTTATGGTTCCCAAGGTAATTCATACTGAGGTCAAATATTTTATTCTGGTGTTAGTCTGATACGTGTGTACGTCTTGTTCAGTGGGTATACTTCACTTGCAGAGTAATCAATTTCATAGAAAAATGGCTGTAAAAAACATATGGTTTATGTAAATGTAATTCTGATCTATTGCCAGAATTTCACATCCTTTTTAGCAAGTTTTTCTATGCTGTTAAAATCCTGACTTAACCATTTTTATACTAAATAAAGAAGTTTTGGTTTTTAGACCTGTCTATTTTCTTTGGCAGGGAAATTAATGGTAGATAAGTTTTTTAAGGAAGGAACTTTATAATGAATTTCTTCTTAAAGGGAAAAAACACTTTTTGGAGTTGTAGCTTTATATTTCCTAACACTTTTCTTCTAAACACATGCAGATTATGTAATATTGCCACAACGGACCTACAAGCAGGAATACTTACTAAAAAGTAGATATAATATTACTTTTAATAAAAGCTACTTTTTTTTTAAGTTCTGAGCCGACTTCCCTCTTAGCATAGTGTTTCATACACATTTATTAAAAATAATTGTTTCTAAAAGTAACATAGGAAAGGTCAGGATTGCTCTATTGTCAGAGATACTTGCTTGAAGTGTATTGGGGGTGGGGTAACTTAAGTGGAATGGCTGGTAAAAAGGGAAGTCAAGTACATCAGATTTTCAAAGCTGAGAACATAAAATGGAACTATGAAGAGCAAGATCATACATTTTTTCACAGTGTCTAGAAGAAGTAAAGGGAGGAAACTAGATATACCTGGGATGGAACTCTATTTTAATACCTGAGTAGACATACAAGAGCTTCTGGTCATTTAGGCATGTTTTTTGGGGGGAGTGTTAGGCATAGATCCTGTTGTGTTCCTCATCAGTTCTGGTAGTAAATATAACTATTTCAGTCTGATATTGGTGTCAGAATTTTGTTGTTAATAATCAACAAACATGAAAGCCCATTTATGTGTGTCAAATAAAAGTGAAGAAAAGTGTTTTTAAACTTGAAAACAAATGGACAGTTTACCAGACTTTATCTCTGTGAGGTCTGAAACTGTCCAGGTTCTGGTCGTCAGGTGTTAATTACTGTGCAGGTGGAAGCACTTAAAACCACACAATTCCTGCAGCAGCTGTGTGGAATTGTGATGATGACCTTAACACCATGTGTGACACCTGTGAGGATGAGAATGCTGTGTTCAGTTCTAGTGGCTCTATGGTACCAGAGCCTTGCCAGTGGCTCACAGAAATGTGAGTTCCTGGTGACTGAAAGATGCTACTTGGCACAAATTTCTGTGGTTGCTGGTACTTCTTTGTAGGAGTTGTGTTAAATACTCTTTTTTGTTGTTTAAAAACAGTGGATGAAAACAGTTATAGTACTGCAGGATACCATTGCTTTCTGATAGCTTCTGAAGCTGTAATCAAACTGAGTGGAAGAAACAGAAATGTTATGGTATTAGAATGTCACCAGAGAAAAGTTCTGGAGCGTTATGGTAGCAAGAGGAGACACAAGGAAAAAGAATATTTGCTTTTTATTTACTGAAGTTTAATACATAAATAATAATACTTAGGATTCTCCTTTAACTGAATGCAACCTGTGGCGTCTGAGAGTAAAGGAAAATTGACATGTCAAAATTTTCTTGAATAAAAAATACCCTTTTTTGTCATATTTAGAAGAACAGAAAATCCTGTTGAGTTACTGTGTGCTGTTCTTTATGATCTAAGCTACAGACATATATATATACGGGGTATGTATTTTGTTTTTGTATTGACTGCCATGTGCAATTAAGTATTTTCAGATTTTTCTTGTTAGTTTACTGATTGTGAACTATAATTCTTAGGGTGATACTTAACTAAGGTGTTCCCTTCCAGGCTATTTTAATAATTGAAAGTTCTATTTTTTGTTGAAGTGACTTATCTTTCTAAAATGGAAAAAGTGTCCAGGTTTTTCTGCAGAATCCCATGCTGCAGTGCTGGTACAACTTGTGTTTCATTCATTGTTTTTTGCTTACTGGAACTGGAAAATTCTATTATTTAAAGAAACAACTGTTACAAATTACCGAAGTATCTATTTTCTGTTGCTTTATTACATTAACACAATTTTCTGCTTCACTAAATCAAAATGGTATGCAGGAGGACAGATGCAATATGCTCTGTCAGACATAAGCACTCGCTAAGCAAGGGGCAAGATCTTTGCAGTGGAAAGTGTCCATAAAGTACTGTTTGTAAACCTGAGCAGGATAGTGGATATTTATCCCTGTTTATCTGAAATTAAGATTTTTTTTATTTTTTTTTTTTCTTTCACTAACCTATTTTTTTTCTGCATTTCATTATGCTTTTTCCATAGCCTCTTGCTTCAGGGAACTAGAGTAGGAAAGGAAACAGCAATAACCAGTGCAAAGGGGTGTGTCTGTGCTTAGCAGTACTGTGGCTGGTTTGAGACTGTTGACTGCCTGAGATTTTTCTGGAGTATTTCTACTCTGTAGGAGGAGTGGGGTTTGTCACAGATTTAAGTGATTATCTGTTGTTTTACATAAGGGTAGCTGTACTTTCCTAATTTCATTTTGGGTTTTTTTGTTTTGTTTTTTTTTTTTCCCCTCTTCTAGGCATTCTGCTCTGGATTTGTCTCTTTTCAAAAGGAATATTGCATTGTTTCACAAAGATTTGACCCTCCAGTAGAATTTGTCAAGATCAGTGCACAAAAATCAACATCTTACTTTTCTTGAAGACTTATGTGCAGCCTTTAAAGTTCTAATCACAATGAATTCAGGCTTATGGGGTCAAGAAAAAGCAGGTCCATCTTATTGGGAAGAGAGGAGCTTTTACTTACTTCTCCAAGAATGCAGTGTCATAGACAAGCAGACTCAAAAGCTGTTGAAAGTGCCCAAAGGTAGCATTGGGCAGTTTTTTCAAGACCGTTCTTCTGTGGGACACTCTAGAAATATTCCCTGTAAAGGGAAGAAACTGCAGATTGGATTAAAGATTCTGGAACAACCTCATGCAGTCCTGTTTGTGGATGAGAAGGATGTCATAGAAATAAATGAAAAACTAGCTGAGCTGCTTCTGGCCATTACTAACTGTGAGGAAAGGTACAGTCTGTTTAAAAGCAAAAGCAGGTTAAGTAAAGGCATCCAGATAGATATTGGCTCATCTGTTAGAGTACAGCTGAGATCAGGAGATGATAAATTTCCTGGAGTTGTTCGCTTCAGAGGACCCTTATTGCAAGAAAGGTCCCTAACAGGAATATACTTTGGAGTAGAGTTACTGGTAAGTTTCTTGGTAGGGGGGAGCATTACATGTTTTGTAAGATGAGAGAAAAATCTTATTTAAAGTGATAGCTGTAATGGATTTCTTTTTTTTTTTTTTTCCTAGAAGCATCATTACCTCTGAAAAGTCTGTAACCTTCAGTCTGTTCATAGGTATTATTAAATACTTATGAACACACTGTATCACATTAACCTTGTATTCCACATGTTCAGTTTGTTGAGGTGTGTGGGCTGGCAAAAAGATGTTGGCTGCTGGTTTTGTAGAGATCTAAAAGTCAAATAGCAACTGGTTAATCTAGAGGATGTTGCTGTTGTGTGCTCCTAGTAACATACTTCTGCAAAGTTGATGACAACTATAAGCTTTTGAATGATTAGGTTCAGGAGAGTGCCACTCTTGCATTAGAAATATATTTTTCAAAGGTTCCTTTAAACTTTTCCAAAATTCTTTGCAGTTCCCACTAAGAACCTCAGAGAATATCAAGCCCAAGTGCTTCTGAAAAATCAGAGCTCTATATCTGGCATCTAAGAGGATCTTTTGAATGCTTAGTGTTATGTCAGGTGTGAAGTAGTCTCATCTTGATCTGGCACAAAATTGATGATGGAAGCAAGATTTGCACCTGATAAAAACATGCTTCTAGGAGTAAAAAGGCTTCTGCCTGCAGCTATTCTCTAATGACATCATACTGGTCATTCTTCCAAGACAGAAAATGTGTATATTTGCCACAAATTCAGACAATAGAATTCTCCCAGTATAGTTCATCAGGCAAATTCTTACTGCAGTTTCTCTGAAACACTGAATTATGTTACTGCTGTTGTAGTACTCTGCTTTTACAAAAAATACACTGTTATTTTTTTTTTTTCTCCTTTTTTCCCCCCCTCTTCTTCCTCCTCCAACACTTAGGAAGAAGGTCGTGGTCAGGGCTTTACTGATGGGCAGTACCAAGGCAAGCAGCTTTTCAGATGCGATGAGGATTGTGGGGTTTTTGTTGCTTTGGACAAACTGGAGCTGGTGGAAGATGATGACAATGAACTGGAAAGTGACTATGCAGCTCCAGTTGACACAATGCAGGTAGAACTTCCTCCTCTGGAGATCAACTCCAGGGTTTCTCTGAAGATAGGAGAGAGTATAGAGTATGGGACAGTTATATTCTGTGATGTCTTACCAGGAAACGAAAGTTTAGGATACGTTGTTGGAGTGGACATGGTAAGAAATTAACCTGACTTTAATAACTTTTGCATGTGTGTTATTTAGTGAATTACATGCAATAAAGAAGAAACCTTATCCACAAGCTACTTCAGCGGAGGCTGACCTAAAATGGAAATAGACACTTGTGTCCAAAAATGTGGCTTGGTGGTAATTATTTGTTGGCATCAGGTAAACAGTATCCTATTTGATACTAAACAGTACAGGAGAAATACTGTGGTTATTCTGAGGAGCCTCCACTGAGCTACTTGCAATGTTAGATGTCAGTCTTGAAGTAACAGAGTTGAGTGTTTGTCTTGTGATAGTGCCTTTGTTCTGCCTTTTTAAAAAGTAGGCTGGGTGCTTTTTTCTTTTAGTTATTTTTAAAAGCTGCTTTTCATGTCACTTTGACTTTTTTCTACCTTAAAAATAGAGTTTTAAACACAAAAGTTGATTCTTCAAAAAAATGTGAAGCTTATAATTAAAAAATTATTTCTAGCAACTTGATTTTTTAAAAATTGAACAGCTTTCAAATGTTTGGTAGTGAAAGCAAGTAGATCAAGTGCTTCCATTTTCTTGATTACAGTAGCTGTTGCTTAACTGCTCTGGAACTGTTCTAAGTCATTGGTAAATAATGGATTTTAGTAGAAGAATGCTTGTTAAAATTGGAAATATTTCTCAAAAGAACAGTTTAAGTCTGTGTTAGTCTTTAGAGACTAATGTTTGCCTGTTCTCAATAGAAGCTTTGTTACAGGAAAAAGTGGGTGTTGTCAAACCTTTTCATTTTCCTCTTTTTTACATTCCTTAAAGCCTGTGTGTGTGTATTCTGTACAATGTGCATCTTCTGTTTGGATGCACAGAACATGTTTTTCTATTTTTAGGATAATCCTATTGGAAACTGGGACGGAAGATATAATGGAATGCAGCTGTGCAGTTTTGCAAGTGTTGAAAGTACACTTCTTTTACATATCAATGATGTTATTCCAGGTATGCTCTGCTTTCTTAACCAGAAGGCAGACTTTGATAACATCTCAACTTAGGCACAGTCTCATGATTAAAACAATACTGCGGAATTAATATCCTAAATTCACTTGAATTAGTTTAACCTTCTGTGTTGTGCTTCTCTTCAGCTTCCTCATCTTTTTTTTTTGTTATGGTCTCACCAGTAGAAAAGGCTCAATATTGAACAAAATGTCAAATGGTACAGCTGGACAGCGTTAATGAATATTTCAGTGTCTGTAGAGGGAATCTGTTTATTGAATGTTGTTCAGTTTACCCAGGAGTTTAATCATCTTGGATTAAAAAGCTTGGAATGTGCTGTCTGTGCTTGGAATATATTGATAACATAACTTATGCATTCTGGGGGTAAATTCTTGAAAATTCATAGCAAGGCTGTGGACTAATTCACTATGCAGTAGCTCAGTGAATAGTGTTGCACCACTACAGATCACTAATACCTTTTCTGAAGAAACCAAAAAGTGTCCTGTAAAACCTTTCTCTGGGCTCTGCCTAATGGGTGTGCAGTCAGGCACAGCCTCCTGTCTAACATTCCTCTCTCTCTCTCTCCCTCTCTCTCTCTCTCTCTATCTCTCTCTCTCTCTCTGATTTGCCCAACTTTTCTTATGTCCATCTTCTACTTGCTGGTTTAGTCAAGTATGTTTTTGTATGAGTTCTCCTTTCTTCTATTAAGAGTTCATGAGGACTTCTGTATTTTTGGAAAAAGAGAATTTGTTGTAGATTTGTGGGTAGAAAACAAAGTTGATGTGATAGAAACAATGCACATGTATGTATGTACATAAATATATACATGAAATGTTGGTTATGTGCCAGCAAGGTTTTGCTCTTCTCAGCTTTAAAACTTAGGATGCTAGACCTTGGTTCAGTTATGTTTCAGGCTGAATTCTCTGTGACACAGTAAAAGTATAGAAAAGGGAAGCTAATATTCTCTTCATATACCACATCTTAGAGACTGTGTCACAGGACAGGAGACCTCCCAAGCTTGCCTATACCTCAAGAAGTGGTGGTGACAAAAGCTTGTTCAATCATAGTAAGCCAAAGGCTACAGGTATGTATGGGAAGTGATTTTCTTTACCTGTGTGAGATGACAGATTCCTGTTGCTTGGGTAGCAGTGTTGCCTTGCATTGTCTGTCAATTTATTTTTTGTTACATATCAAGTTAAATATCTGTGAAGCTGAGTACCAGGATTTAATCATAATAAAGGTGACAGTTAAATAATAAATAATAATAAAGGTAGACAGTTTAAGATTTCTAAAAATACCTTCACTTTCATGAAGAACAGTTTGGGTTTTAGCAAAAATTTAAGAGTATATAAGTTGTCTAGTATAACCGGTTCAGGGCTGTGTTCTGTTTGTTTGAAAGTGTGGTGTGTATTCTTGTATTTTTAAATAGAGTTCACTGTTGTATTCCTTCTGCAGGACTAGAAACTACTAAGTTTTTATCCCAGGAGCAGATCTATGTAATAGTCAATGTGTTAATTTTGCTGTGATTCAAAACCAAACTTGAATTCCCAAAATACAAACTTCTTTTGACTCTATCTTTGGCCCACTCAGAAAATCCTCACAGGAAAAAAAAGTGTGGAAGGGAAATAGTTTTTTTTTTTAAAGGCAGAAATTCAAATTCAGTTTCTTTTGAGTTTACTAATGGCTATTTAGGGTTGTAGAATACTAATGACAGAATACTCTACAAGCTTTTGTTTTGTGTGGTATTGGGTGTTAGAAATGGTTCTCAGTGAAGTAACTGCAGTTGTGTGTCAGCACAAGTCACAGCTGTGTGGAATTGGATTGGTAATACCTTTGCCTACTCTGAATATTTTTTTGATTTACAAACACAAAATACTCACTGTATCACAAATGCTTTCTTATAACCATAATTTATGGTAACGAAAAAATTGCCCTTGAGTGGTATTTTCTGCCTTCTTTTGAGGTTGGTAACTTGAAATTTTAATTTAGAGGATTAAGTTGCTTTGGAATAAACTTCTACTTTGTTGCAAGCTTGAGATCTGTGTTAGCTTTGATGGGAGATACTGATGGTTTGAGGAAAGGCACAAGTATAGTAACAAGTTTATACTATGAAGTAAGAGTGTAGCTAAACTTTTTAAAGTAGAAATTAATCTCTTCAGCAAAAGGTGGTGTTTCCTAGGAACTACCTCTGAACCAGGAAACAGAAACAGATCTGAAGTCTTCTACACATTAAATGGCTCTTCGGTTGACTCTCAGCCTCAAATGAAAACAAAACCCCCGTGGTACATTGATGAAGGTAAAGAGAGGTTATAGTCTGTCATGGAGGCATGCACGTAAACCTACAGTGTATTGATGTTTAAATAAAACAAATATGAGTTTAAATTTAAAGCACTTGGAATATGTTGTCTGAGTGGAACACAAATCATAAAAAGCATCCTGGAACCCCCATGAAAATATATTTTGTCTTAATTGACAGACCTGTTGTTTTGTCCTGCATGTAGGAGATTACATTCTTGGCAATGTGCACAGCTCTGTGGGAATGTGTGTGTCTTGCAGGCAAAATAAAAGCTGAGGCTTGGAAGGAAAATATGGAGATATTCTTTGTGGCCAAGTATAGAGTAGTTTTATTTTGCCTGGATTTTTCACAGACCTAAGGGAGCTAAAATGTTATATCATGCCAGCTAATGAGTCTTGAAGTATGGGGGGAGAAAAACCTGGCTAAGCATACGTGTTTTTCAGTATTTTTTAACTTGAGTTCTGCAAAAGCTCTCTCTGAATTCTTACAAGCGTGGGTGCATGTGTCCCAAGGTCAGTGTATTTTGATTTGCTTCCAGATCTCATCTCTTCTCTACTTGTCAATTCTAAAGTTGGTCTGGCTGACTTGGTGAGTGAAGGGGTAAACACTAAACTAGTAATGTTCATTTGCAATGGAAACCTACAGCAGTAGTAGCCCCTGAATCCCATGAACCATAAAAGAAACTTGCTCTTGGATGCCTAATAGATGTTGTTCCAACAGCTTGGAATTCTGTTTTAAAATGAGCATATTAAAATATATAAAATCCAAGATAAATATTCTATCTGGAAAGGACTATGAAATTAAAGGATTAAAGAACTTTTTAAAAAAAATTTTGGACATTAACTTCTGTTAATAAAACACCGTGGGGAGAAGAGGTGATGAAAAAGAGGCTTTTGCTCTGTTGAATACCAATTGTATATTAGAGACCATGTAGAGATGAGAGAAGATACAGAACACTTATGCTATTACATCTATTTGTGATCTCATTTATCAAGCACTGCATTAGTCATGACTTATTTAAATCCTTTATTCTTTATAGACACTGATAGATTCCTTGTGTTACAACCAAAGTATATTGTGATATAGGCAGGGGGATAAATGCTTTTCCATTTGCAAATCATGTCTGCAAGCAATTACTCATCTCTGTATAAGCTGTGAAACAAATAGTTTTCTCAGTCACACTGACCATTGAGTTTTTCCTAGTTTTGCCCATTGCACTCATAATCCTTGGGGCTGTTAACTTGTATTCAAAAAAGAATTCCAACGTGAGGGTAACAAAAATTAATCCATTTTCAATCTGAACCTCCTGTAGTTTCTGGCTAGCATCTCCTTTCTCTGTGATATTTGTTGCCATTGCCTGTGGTAACACTGTCTCCTCAGCCAGTTCTTTCTCTCCAGTGTTGCCAGGTGAGAAACATCTTCCTGCGGGTCCCCAGGTGTTAGTGTTTCCTGTACAGGACACCCATTAAATCAGATGTGGTTGCATCCCTTCATTGGTTTGATAGCTAAGTCTTTCCTTCGGTAAGATAGGAAAAAAAACCCCTGACCATTTACTAATATCTTGGTTTTACTTTAAACAGTTGCTGAAGACCCTGCAAAATCACTTACTGACTCATCCCCTGGATTTGGGCATTCTTCACCACCACTGCAGCCACCTTTAACAAGCTCTGTGTCTACAGAAAACAGATTCCATTCCCTCCCTTTTAGCTTGACAAAAGCATCAAGTACTAATGGTACCATGGGACATAGTCCTCTGTCTTTGTCTGTGCAGTCAGTCATTGGTGATGTAAATACTACAGCTAACCAGGAGAGTCCCTCAACAGCAGGCCCAGTTGGGAACTCACATGGTCTTGAAGCAGGTTCCTTGGCTGAAGTTAAAGAAAATCCTCCTTTTTACGGAGTAATCCGCTGGATTGGACAGCCCCCTGGAGTAAATGAACCATTAGCTGGACTGGAACTGGTAAATAAAAATAGTAATTTATACTCATATTAATTACATGTCAGTAGTTTTGTTTCTGGCAGTTTGTGCCTGTGTCCTTTGCAAAAGCTGTCTGGAGGAATGGGTCCAAACAGTTTTCCCTGTGATCTTGTTGTAAGATAAATTCTTCCATGAGCTCTGACTTTCATGGCTGCCCTGGACCTTGCTATGACAAGGGCTATAATGGGCTCCAAGGCCATCTTAGTGTCACAAGGACAGGTCACTTACCTGAAATAAGGGCCCTTTGTCTATGCTATGGAGATTTTAATTGAAAAAAGCCAACCATATTTAAAGGTTCTTCAAAATGCAGTTTTACATGAAATGCCCTGGCTGTAAGTCTTTAGTGAATATCAATTTTTTATTTGTTTGTTTGCATACCAGCAAGCAGACAGCATCACTTGTGACTGTCAGAGTCATAACACTGGTTTTGGGAATCAGTGTTAGTGAAATTGTTGGTGTGACAGCTATGAGCTTTTGGTGTTCCTCTGGACCCTTCCTAAAGTCACAGTTGCTGCACTGAATGCTGTAATGTACATGAATTGCTGTAATGTACTCCATTTACCCCATGGCAGATGCTGCCAAGGTTGTGCAGTTAAATGAACAGGTATACGGTTAGTAGGATGGGGTTAATTTATGTTGTTTTGGTTTTGTTGTTTATTTATTTTTAAAATTTATTTAGTTTTTTTTTACAGATAAAGCAGTGTACAGTTACATAAAACAACAAAAGTCTTTAGCAAAGTAGAATGTGAATGTGACTGGGATTCCAGCTGACACAAAACCTCTTGATGCTTGTGGGATGTTTTGGGGTGAAGCTTAAGCTACAGTTTGCTGCAGATGTTCTGAAGGTGCATCTTAGGCTGCCTTCTGTTAAACTGAGCCTTGGATTTGCCTGTCATGCATTAAAACCTGGCACTTTTAATTAAGTGGACAGATACTTCAGAGTATGATAGCAAAGGTGAATAATGAAAACTTGCTGTTTTTCACACCTACTTTGTGTGTCTTTCTTTGTTATTTTCATGTGTTCTAAAGCAGACACTTTTCTTGTGCAGGTCACAGTCACACTGAAAGTATTCACCTTACCCAATGCTTAGTAACTGTATTTGAGCTTTAAAAGGTGTTTGGTAGTGCATGTGTGCTCTTTGTAGCTACAGAAGGCATCAGGAGTGACTGGCTGGATTATTAATTTCCTTATGTTGACAAGATTTAATTCTCACACCTCCCCCAGTCTATGGAATAAGTAGTAAGAACATTTCCTCAATAAAACTTGTTAAAGAACACATCAGCTGAAGCTTTGTATTCTAAAATGCAGGAACATATGTCAAGCTTCAGAGTGACTTATTGGTAGATATTTTATCAAATGTCTCTGCAGAATTCTAGAAATAATTCTCACTTGAATTTTCAGGAAGATGAATGTGCAGGCTGTACGGATGGAACGTTTAAAGGAACCCGATACTTCACTTGTGCTCCCAAAAAAGCTCTTTTTGTTAAACTCAAAAGCTGCAGACCAGATTCCAGGTTTGCCTCACTACAGCCTGTGTCCAACCAGATAGAACGCTGCAACTCTCTAGGTACTGAGCTTCTGCTTATTACTTATCAGCTGGGAACTGACTTGGGGTTTTGCTTCATTTATTCCTGCAATATGTTCTTTGTATTGGACACTTGAAAAATCTGTACAGATATTGCTGAAATGAGATTAGTGAATAGAAGAGCAGTCTTTACAGAACATAAAGCTGCTTTAGATTACTTTTTTATGCTTTAAAATGAGAACATGTTTGTATATTTTTGTATAGTGTCAAATTGTTGGGTGTATTTTTCCTAAATATTAGTATAGAAAAGCATGTATTTTTATGGTGGAAGTTAGTGGTGAAAATTAATTTTTTTTTCTAACTTCAAGTATTTTAGATTTCTTGGGACACATATTGCCTGGGATACCAGCAGAGAAAAAAGTGCCTGATACTTTTAAGATAGTGTGAACAAGGCATTTATGAGACAAGAGCTTCATTCCTACTGGGTAAAATTAATTCAGTGCTGCAGGCTTCCTGAAGCACTCTAATGTGCATTGTCAGTGGAATGTAAGGCCTTGTTCACTCTCTGGAAGACAGTGAATCTCAGCTGTAATAAAATGCTGTTCTAGTCTAGGGAAGCAATGCTTATGCTAAGGCAGCAATTTAGCTATGAAACATAAATAGGAAGATCTCAAGGGGGATAAAATTTGAGGCTTTAAAGTGTCTTTTGAAAAAAAAAATTTCAGCCTTTGGAGGTTACTTAAGTGAAGTGGTAGAAGAAAACACTCCTCCAAAAATGGAAAAAGAAGGTTTAGAGACAATGATTGGAAAGAAGAAAGGTATCCAGGGTCATTACAACTCCTGTTACTTAGACTCCACCTTATTCTGGTAAGTTCATAATTTGTATAGTGGCATCCCATGCTAGCAATGCAGAACACGTGGTCTTTGTTGTAATGACTGTCTGCCTGTATTCCTATGCAGCTTACAGAGTCCTCCCTGCAGTCTTTGACACCTTGCTACACTCTTGCAGTTCAACTGAGTTCTGCAGCATTGGCTGCATAACATGAAGTGCTAAACATGTCCACCTTGTACTGCCCCAGCTGTGCCTGTGCCCCTTCTGCTGTAAGCAGCGGAAGGATGAAGCTATAGCCAGGGATGGAGGGAGGGAAATACCTCGTAACTTATTTGCAGAACCCTGCTTTGGCAACAAGTTCTGTACTCTGCTGCAGAAAGGATATTGGGTTAGACTGGACTTGTTCTATTTAGTACAGCTGTGTTGTCCTCTGTTCATAATTAACCTCTTTTTGAGTTTGTTTAGTTCTTTAATTATTCCTGCAGCTTTGATTGGTTTGTCTTATGTTGCTTAAGCTTGTGAATGGTTCTATCTTCCAGAATCAAAACAACCTTCTTTTTCTTTTTTTATTTGTAGCCTGTTTTCCTTTAGCTCTGTTTTGGACACTGTGTTACTCAGACCTAAAGAAAAGAATGATGTAGAGTATTATAGTGAGACTCAAGAGCTGTTGAGGACAGAGATTGTGAATCCTCTGAGAATGTAAGTAAAGACATGAACTGCTCTGGTCTAGAGATCCTGCTGTCTATGCATTCCTATTGCAAACCTGAAGTTTGGCAAGCAGCTGGTGCCAGTCTGCTCAGTCTTTTTTTGATTATTTTCACTTATTCTTCATAGTAAATTTAATCAGTGCTACCTAGAAATAGTTGCTCAGTATTTAATGGTGAAATACTTTCAGTAGTCTCTATTTAGAAATGCAGTCGGCATGACCCTGTTGTAGTATTTGTGCAGCATTGATAAATACACATTGTTTGTTCACAGCATTCGTTTGTACATGTTTTAATGTTGTTCTTGACAAGAAAAGAATTAGGGTTATCTTTTGTGGAGTTTCACAATTTGATTGATTTGGCAGGGCTCTAAAAGTTTCATTAATTTTTACGTGTCTGCAAAACACTTTTATTATTATATTATTTTTATAGCTATTTGCCTGGTATGTTCAAAGGTTCTCTGATAGAGCTAGTGAGATGCATACCAAGTCACAGAAATAAAACTCAAATGTCTGACAACACAAAGTCTTACTTCTCCTACCTTGCCACCTTAAAACTTTTCTTTGCATGTTTTGTAAAGTTTTAGAGGAAAAGACTGAATGCTCAAAACTTCAGCTGCTCAGGTCAGCAATAGAATTCTATCTTTTTCTCAAATAGTGAAAGAATTCTATTAACTCTTACAGTGCTGTTACTACATGACATTATGAAAATGATGTATTTATCTGTGCAAGTTGGAGTGAAAACAAATAAAAAGTAATTGCCTAACAAATCAGAAAACACTTAAGGAAAGTTAATGTTTAAAAGGAGCCCTTAAGGATGTAAGAGCATTGAGCTCTTATCTGTACATCTATACTGTATTAAAAACCTGGAATCCATATTAAATACAAGGAGTCAGGTGATAGTTTTGAAGAAATAATCCATTCACAGAAGAACACAGTGAAAGAAGGATCTGAGCGCCTGTATGTCAGCATTTAAGAGTTTTAGGGTGTTGTTCTGCTTCTCTGACTTGATCACAAACTGGCTAATAGCTTACTAAATTCATTTATCATAGATATGGATATGTTTGTGCTACAAAAATAATGAAACTGAGGAAAATTCTTGAAAAAGTTGAGGCTGCATCGGGATTCACTTCAGAGGAAAAAGGTAACTGGGGAGATTTTCCCTTTTCTTGAGCTTTGTAAGGAACATAATATGAAGGAACTGACATACCTTACCTGGTATAACTATAATTATACCAGAAAAAAACCACACAAACGTCTTCCAGTGGCAGTAAGATCTCTACCAGTGAGTAGTAAAAAGCTCTTTTCTGCTTCCTCAATCCCACCTGAAGGATTTCTGCTCTAACAGTCGTTCACTGACTGGGTTTCTTTTCTTGCCTTCCTGTGCCCTTGTAACTCCCTTCTAGCAGTTAGGAGACATCTAAGGCTTTTCCTCAGAAACGAAGACTGTGATATGACTGGGGTCTTTATCCTCTTTCAATGTCACTCTGGTCCCTGAGGGATAATCTTTCCTCTACAACATTTCACTGTCACAATGGTAATGTAGTATTTTAAGAAATGAAATGTGTAATCCATGTTAGAAAAATCAATTCCCAACCTTTTGATCTGCTGCATATAATGATTAATTAGCATTTTATTGTGTAGCTCTTACGTTTTCATTTGGGAGAACACTACTTTCTTTGTAAATGCTAAATGCTGAAAACCAATATTTATTGCAGTTAGTGGCAGGAACAGAAATACACCAGAAAGCTCTCAGTGCTGGGGAAGAACAGACCTCTGGGAAGCTCATGTTGGCTGCTTTCTTGATTAAGAGAACTCGGGCTGTAGTTTAAATGAACTTTGTACCATTGTGTGCTTTTTATGTAAGAGTTGCTGTCACTGCTCCTCACCACTTTGCAGTTTCACTGTTTTGTTTTGAAAGCTTTTATTTCTCCTGGAAAAGTTGTGGGGTGCCAAATGATTCTTTGGAAATAGAGCGTCTTTCTGGATTTTACTGGAAACATTTGTTACCCTGTTGAGCCTGTGTCTTTTATTGGTGCTGTTTGACACCAAACGAGTAAATCGAGGCTTGTGTCATGAAAACATTCATCGTTTTTAATAGTCTTACTTTGTTGATGAGGCAGAAAAAAGATGAACCTTGACTTTTTCCCGATTAAAATTTTGAATGCTGTCATTTAAAGTCAGTCTTGAATTACTTATCTGGTTTGCATACTAACAAGACATTCTTTTCCTCCTCTACCAGATCCAGAAGAATTTTTGAATATTTTATTTCACCATATTTTAAGAGTTGAGCCACTACTGAAAATAAGGTGAATCTTTGTTCTTTATTGTAGTCGTGTATTTGTAGAGGCTGAGGAGATAATATCTGATGTCTGACCAGAGAGAATATCTGATAGCTCTTTGAATACCTTTGGCTTGTGATTCATATTTATGGTAAGATTCAGTATATTACAGTTATATTGACTAATTTGACACTATTTCCTACCTTTTTTGGTAGGTGGGTTTTGCCCCCCTGCTCTCTTGTTGCAAAAACTCATGAGCATAGTTTCATGGGAACTGGTCAAAGATCCCCTCTCCTAGTTCTGTTACCTGAGAGCCTTCCTGTCTTGCTGTTAGGTGAGCTGCTTTTTAAAGCACAATGTATTTCAATGCAGAAAGGATAAGACTTACAGAATATTTTCTGGTAGATGTTACTTTTCTAGCCAAACGCAGTCATTGCTACTGTATAGATTCAGAATCTGTTTTTTGTTTTTTTTTAAAATCTTTTTAGATCAGCAGGTCAGAAAGTACAAGACTGTTACTTCTACCAGATCTTTATGGACAAAAATGAGAAGGTTGGAGTCCCCACAATCCAGCAGTTACTGGAGTGGTCATTCATCAACAGCAACTTGAAATTTGCAGAGGTGAGTGACAGCTTTGTTAGAAGTGATGATAGGGAGATGTTTGCCCAGTCATTTTTTTCCTATGGGACAAAAGTAGAATGTGGTATAAAACCAAAATGCAGTCAAGGTGGAGCAGGAGTACTGGGTCTGTGGTGCAAGTTGCCTACATTACACGAATATTTTTAGGTTGACTTAATGACATAGATCTTTTGGCTGAAAAGACCAAAGTAATTTAGGTAAAGAATTACTAAAAGAAAAGTTACTGCCAGTAAGTTGTCTTAAGCACTAATATTCTGATGGACCTGTGTTTGTAAAAAGCTTTACAATGGCAAGATATCTTTTCTCCTTTCCCCACCCCCAGCATGGGAAGCATAGGCCAGAATATTTTATATTGCAGCCAGAATATTTAATATTGTACTCAGGCATGACTGAGGCTTAATGACATGTGACAATGGTTTAGGTGCCACTTTCCTGGGAATTTTAGCTGTAGTTTCTCAGAGATGTAATTTTATTTTGCTTGCTGTCTTGTTAATTTTGAAGTTTAAATAACATGGATCTGTTTATAGCATTAGAAGTATGTCTCTAAATGTCGATAATTATCTCTCTCAAGCTCATGACATTATATTCTGGCATTTTACTTAGGCACCTTCTTGCCTGATTATCCAGATGCCTCGGTTTGGAAAAGACTTCAAAATGTTCAACAAAATTTTCCCATCCTTGGAATTAAACATAACAGACTTACTTGAAGATAGTAAGTACATAACATTGTGTTGTTTAATGAAAGAGTTGGTGAGAGTGACTAATGCAGTGAAAGTACTTACCCTGTTAGTTTTGGTATTTTGCATTTTTAAATTAAATATTTAATGAGGTAGAGTGGGCTGAGGAGAAAGGGAAGTTTACTGGCTAGGAAGCTTTT